>NC_056562.1:21494593-21500255 GCF_013358625.1 Macadamia integrifolia
CCCCCCCCCCCCAAAAAAAAGAAGTTTTTTCTCTTGAAATTGGAGACAAATCTCTAATCTGTTACTGAATTATATTGATGGTTCTCAATATAGATTCCTTTATTTTATTGCATTTCTTCATTCTAGTGAATATATCTTATGATGTTACAAACTGTTAATCTGATCATGATTAATGTGTAATGCTTTTCACCTGGTTCTGATATCATGACTAAAAATTCAATAGTAGGAGGATGTTGACTATGTTGACCGCCTATTCCTCTATTGCTACTCTGCTAAACAATTTGAGTTCCATATCTTGACCCTGTTTCGAAGGACTTGGGGTTTTCCTTGAAGATGTGAAGAAGCCATCTTGGTTTGGTATGTTGCACCATTTGGCAAGAAAAGAAATTTCTAGGGAGAACTGATTAATTATGCTACCTGTTGTGCATTTTGGAAGAGAGAAACTCCAGGATGCTCTCTGATTTAGTTAGAAGGGGTACTTGACAAATTGAATTTAGATTTTTATTTATTTATTTATTTTTTGGCTGGAAAATTTAGGTTTTTAATTGGGAAGCAGTGATAACGTAATGCCACCTTCGGTTCCAAACCATGCTTTGGTGTTGCTATGGGCTCACACAAGTGATGAAAATTCAAACATAAGGAAGTGGTGACAATTATGTAGTAATTTGAACAGCCTAGGACTGTTATGGAAAAGGAAAGACAGAAAATGGACCAAACAGTGACTTACTTTAAAGAAGAGGGCTTTTCTGAAATTTTAATAAGAATGGAAATGGAATAAAAGAAGCTTAGAAACTTAGGGGCTTTAGAGTGATTTTAGTAAAAGCTGTCCTTAAGTCTAAATAGAAAATGAGTCATCGTCAACCTTCCGCCCGAAACAAAGCCAGCTCCCTGGATTGCTGTTGAGAGAAATCATTTGATTCAACACTTTTCAAGGTGATATTTCAGGGTGAAGTTCCTATCCTACTGTTCTCTGAACTCTAACTAGCAATCTGAAATGGTTTTAGATTTAGTTCTCAATTTGGACAAATTATTATGGAACCATACTGTGGGCGTCATGTCATCCTAAAGATAGGGAAGCAATCGCCCCAATATCGGTCCAAACTGTGAAGGTTTAACCAAGTTCTAAGATTTTCCCCTCAACCCAATGGTACCATCAACAACAGGAAGGAATAAAGAAAATAAAAGAATGAGGAATAATAATAAAGGATGAAGGAAGAATAGGAATAGAAAGAACTTAGTAAACTTGCACACAAAAGATTTGACAGAGTCAAGCAACGGAAGAGGTAGAGAGTAGGAAGATAAGCAGCCAACTCACATGCTTGCACTGCAGCACACAAACACAAACACAAACTCAACAACTATGCATTCATTTTATTCTCTTCACTGATCAATGTGTACTATCATATATAAAGAAGATAAAACAGACTCTGAATCATAGCCTATAGAAGCATTGGAACTCAACTCAAAACTGGGAATCTATTAAAACAAATTTTCCTATGCATTTAGCTCCAATAATGTGAAATAAAAGGAAGTAAAATTCAAAGTACATAACCTCAAATTAACGCCTAAAAATGGTATGGACCGAAACCAGATTTGGACCTGGTTCATCGCAGTCTGGGCTTCTGAATGGATTTGTGCCTGTCCAAGAAAGCGCTCATCATTACCAGCCAACTTAAGTTATAGGATAGGCAGATCTTGAAGGATTATATGCTCATGCTATAATAGAGGGGGATTTACTAAATTGTAGGATGGATGAGTAAAAAAAGATGAGCCATGGCATCGTGTTCATGGTGTCAGACCTATCTATCATATCATCTCCTAGATGAAATGTTTGTTCCAATGGAGTTCTAGATGCACAGATGAGGTGGCTGAATATTTGGTGAAGCAACGGTGTTCGTCCTAGGAAGTGTTTGGGATTACTATTCCCTTGGAGTTAAGTTTTTAACTTTCCTGGGGATGCTGTGCCTTTTCTGTTATGGGTAGCTCTTTGGGCTTACTACCATCTTGGGGAATTTACTGCCACAGTTTTTGGTGGAGGGCCGGTAGGGGCTTTTCTTTTATTTATTTTTGGCTCTTTCTTGATCAATGGAAGGTATAAAGAAGACCTGTTTGTTTGGCTGAGTCGTAGTTATGTTGTCCGACTTTGGTTGGATCTTAATCAAGTATGATTCAGATTTCAATATTTAACTTTGAAGTGAAAATCTAACTCATGCAATGAGCTATCCAGAGTCAGCTGATAATATTTTTCTGCTGAATCTGTCTTATTGGTAGTTGTTTGGCCTTTTTTTGCCAGATAATTGTACCTGGTTTTTATTGTGCGGATAATCCTTAATCGTCGCACAAGGTTTAGGTTTTTGCCTATATGGAGCCTTGCTTATGTAAAACCAGTATGTTGACTGAATGGTTGCCAAACTGAATAAATTCAGTTGGATATCCAAACATGGTCCCCCACATTCTGTGTTGTCTTATGTATGGGTAACATGTCCTATAGAGATAGCTTTACTGATCAAACGAACAGTTTACAGAAACAACAACAAACTCAGCCTTATCTCTACTAAATGGGGTTGGCATGTATCTGAGCAAAGAAAAAATATTAAAAATAATAATAAAAAAAAAACCGCAACAACACAACTACTCAACAATATCCCACCTAGATGGGGGCGGCTACATGGATCCTAGCCCTCCAAACTGTTCTATTCGAGGTCGTTCTGGCGTAAAGACCTAAACTATGCATGTCTTTCCTCACTACTTCACCTAGGGTCATTTTAGATCTGCCCTGAGTTCTTTTAGTTCCTTCAATTTGAATCAGATCACTCCTTCATACTGGGGCATATCAGGGCCTCCGTTGAACATGACCAGGCTACCTTAGAAGACTTTCTCAGAGTTTATCATGTATTGGGGCAACTCCCAAATCAGCTATAATATGGTCATTCCTTACTTTATCCTTCCTAGTTTTGCCGCACATCCATTTCAACATCCTCATCTCTGCTACTATCTATATGATGCTTCTTAACTGCCCAACATTCCACCCTATATCATAGCTGATCGTACAACAACAGTCCTATAGAATTCTCTCTTAAGCTTTAAAGCAATACGCGTCAAGTGAACAGCTTATGGCTTCCTCTTTGTTAACTATATTTTTTTTGGGGGGGGGGTTGCTGGCTTAGTTTACCCAGTTGCAAGTTAGAATGAGGATGTATATGGCACCAATTGGGTAAGCTTGGTGCCAAGCCTTTGACTTACCTTGGTTGCTGAAGTAATTTGCTTAGATTCAGCCAAGCTTCTTACATTGGCGATCCCATGTAATAATCCTTAGACCTATTAGGTGACTGAACAATGTTTCAACCAAGTCACGCTACTCAGCTTGGATATACTCCGGTGAGGTTGGTTTCTGCTTGTACACATTTGGTTGCTTTCAATTAGTATCTGGTTATAATTCACATAAAACAATTCTACATTAGAAAGACTCAGCTGCTGACATGCATTGCATTAATTTATTGTGTTGCCTCCTTCTTCTTCTTCTTCTCGCTCTCTCTCGCTTTCCCGTCCTCCTCTATTGATTGCATTGGCTGATTCGTTCTTTGATTCTATCATCTCCACGTAGTGATGTAATAGAATATTAAATATTGTATCCCCACTGTTGATTATAAGTTATAACTATCATGACTTCACTGTTGATTATTTATTGGTGGCCAGGAATCTTGCTGGAGAAATTGCACAGGAGTTTGCAAAGAGACAGGTTAGATGATTGATGTTTTAAAGTATCAAAACTTGTTTTCTTTAATTGTAAAGATGAAAAGAGGCTTAGAAAAACAGAAGGAAAAGTTGAGACACTTTTTTTGGTGCAAGGCAAAGCTACAAGCATGACATTTTTTGTGTTACATTTTTAATCTCTGCTAATTAATTTCTTCCTTAGTGGGATTTTTGTCTAATCTTTGTATATTTTCTTCATCCTGCACCACTGCAGATGGAAGAGGCACCTGTAGATGATCTGATGGAGCTTGTGACTCAAATTGTTGTTTTCCATTTGAAGGTACAGTTGATAAGAGTGTTTCTGAGCAATTCACATTTGGGTACCTTATGTGATATTTCATGGTTTGTATTTCCCTGAATTGTTTAGCTGACCTCATTAAGTTGGGATAAGGCTGAGTTGAGTAGTTATTTCGTTGATATTGTTATGGCTCCTGGTTTATTGGGAAATCTGTTAGTAAATGAGTAATTGTTTTGTTTCATTTCTCATTTCTCATGTCTCATCTCTCATCCTCATCTCTCATCTCTCATATCTTCATTTCTTCATTTCCCCCATGTTGTTTGGACCTCAGTTTTCCCTACATTGTTTTGCATGGATCCATGTTGCAACCCCGTTAAGTTGGGATAAGGCTGAGTTTTTTGTTGTTGTTGTTGTTGTTGTTTTGTTCATGAGCCACTGTGTGTTGAATTGGAATGCCTTGTGTGTAACGTTCTTTCTCATTTTTTGTCTTTGTGTTGCAGCACAATGCTGAACCTGAAGCTGTCGATCTGCTGATGGAGGTATTCCTGGGATCTTTTTGCTTGTAATCTCATTTTGTTGGCTGGTTGGAAATTGTCATTGTAAATTTTCTAATTTGTCTCCAGGTTGAAGACCTTGATACTTTAGTTGAACATGTTGATGCTACAAACTATAAAAGGACATGCTTGTACCTTACAAGTTCTGCTAGGTAAGTGCCAAAAACTTTTGATGAACTTGAAAATTCTAGCATCAAAAGCATTCCCACCCCCCAATCCCCAATTTTATTTTTTCTTTTCTCCCATGTGATTATGGAATCTAACAAGTAGATGTATGTAGTCTCTTACTTGAGGGAAACAAAAGATAGTAATAATGTAAGGGTGTCAACCAAACCGAAAGTGAACTGACCCATTTTCACAGGAACCACAAAACTGTTTTGTAAATGGTTCGATTTTTATTTAGAAAACGAGACTGTCTAGTTAAAAGGTTTGGTTTTGGTTTAAAATATGAAACCGATTGAATTTTGATTTATATATTAAATAAATGACACCCTCCCGAATTTTTGACGTCCACATGACCCCATCCCCACACTGATGAAATTGTTTATGCTTTTCTAACAGCAACCATTCAAACTTCAAAACGATGGAGTAGGTTTATATTAAATAATTGCTTATGCCTTTTCCTATGAGAGTATGTTTTTGGGTGTGGCATTTTCGATGAACCTGTTTAGGAACCACATAACTGTTTAATAAACTGTTCGGTTTTGGTTTCTACCTTTGACACCGTGAACTGAACCAAACCATACCATTTAACCAAAACCGCACCGTTAACACCCTTAAATAATGTGTCCCAGATCAAGTCCTTTTAATTTTAATGATCTGGGAACAGGATATCTGAAGTAACAATCAACTTCGTTGTTCTTTTCCTTGTTCTTTCTTTATGATTGCAATGAATTGATAGTTCTACACTGAAAAATTTTGCAGCTATCTTCCGGGACCGGATGATATGTTAGTGCTCGACATAGCTTATATGATTTATTTCAAGTTTGAAGAGTACCCAAGTGCACTTCGTATTGCTCTCTTCCTTGATAACATGCAGGTTTGTAATTGTTTGAATATCTTTCCCCAACTTCTTATGTCCTCTTATGCACATAGTGGACTTTGTGCTAGCATTTTT
>NC_056562.1:21500325-21531020 GCF_013358625.1 Macadamia integrifolia
AAAAAAAAAAAAAAAAAAAAAAAAAAAAAAGGACTTTGTGCTAGCATATCCCAAGAAAGGCCATTTTCAGGCAATGCAGTTTTTATATGTTGTGTTTTTTGGCAGTATGTGAAGCAGGTGTTTACATCTTGTGATGATCTACTCCAAAGGAAACAATTCTGTTACATTATTGCTCGACATGTAAGTCCTGAATTTCTTTCAGTTCATCTTTCCTATCACTGTTTTTATTATTTACTATTATATCCCAATTGTGAAGTTTTGTATAGTTCATGTTCTACATTGGGCTGGAGTAGGCTTACCTTGTTTCATCTTCTCTCTCTTCTATCTTTTGTTCAGCTTACAGTAGCCTTGTGCTCTTGGATTTTAAGTCTTTTGGTTTGGGTTTTTTGCAATAATTTGTTTGTCTTGGGATCTCCATTGAGGAAAATGAGAGCAATGGGTATGTGGATAAGAACAGACCAGCTCAATAGATTATTTGTATAGTTGTAGTAATTCTTTTTTATTTATTTATTTACCATCATGTAAATAGAAGTTAAACTCCTGTCTGTTTTATAAGTAAGTTTTGGATACTTAGAACAAAAATGCACAATGCAGGGTGCTACATTCGAAATTGATGAGGAGATAACTGCAGATGAAGATGAGAGGGAGGCATTGCAGGAAATTATCTATAACACCAAGCTAAGTGAAGGTTATCTCACTCTTGCCCGTGATATAGAGGTGATGGAGCCAAAATCTCCGGAGGATATCTATAAGGTATTAATAATATTTACATAATATTGAAACTACTTTCTGCTTTATTTCACCATCCATCATAAATGTTGCATGTGTTTCTTCATTTTCTCAGCCAAGTTTCAGTTATTTGCATTCAATTCTGTTTTTGGAGCTCCTTGCCTTCAAATTGCATTAAGTTGATGTCTTTAATCTATTCTGCTGCTAATGATCTTTGAGGTTTCTTTTTCCTACTGCCCCAACTTGGTTCTTTTAGCCAAGGTTCAATGTTTTGGTTTTGAAACTGAAGTATTTTGCGAAACCGTGAAATTTTGACCAATTGGTTTCGATTGATGGTTTCAAGGTCCAAATGGCCAAATTAGTTCCTGAAACTTGTCGAAAATCCTGGGTTAGGCCCTTTAAAACATAGTAGATCCCATAGATTGTAAAAAAAAAATACCCAAAATGGTAGTTGGCTTTAGACCCTAGGTTGGTAGTGTATACTGTACAATAGTGTATACACAAAATTTAGTACTAGAACACACAATTCAATTAAAACGACAAAAATATGCTTTAGGAATGAATAAACATAAAATTAGAAACCATTTCATAACTATCAAATGCTATATATGGTTCATCACAAGGATATGAGAATGATTTGACAAAAAATCACTAAAATTGAGGTTCTCTAGGGAGTTTCCCTCTTTGTAGTCGAACCTAGCTAAGCAATACCGAAACTCGAAACATTGTTGAGATTTTGATTGAAATTGTGAGATTTTGATTGAAATCATGCATTTTATGTAGAAACGCAACCCTAAAACGATGCAGAAGATAATGGAAAAACAAAACAAACAATGCACACGGATTTTACGAGGTTTGGCAAGGTTGCTTACGTTCCCGGTGAGATGAGATCCTGCTTCACTATCAATGGAGAATAGGGTTACAGCGCTCGTCCTCATACCTCTCAGTATTACTTGCATTATAGAGAAAGAAACCTCGCTACAAATATATAGTGAAAAAACCCTAATCCGGAAAGTACACAATTGCCCTCAAATAAAAAATTTGAGCGGGGGGCTGTGCCCCCCTACACCCCCTGCTATGCAGGGGGGCCTCCTGCCCCTTGCAACCCCCACGACCTGCTAACTGACTAGGGGGACTGTCGTCCTGCCTGTCTAGGTGCTACACCAGTACTCCCTGGATTAAACTGCGACGGAATACAAGACATCATACACCAACATTTTATATAAAGGGTTTGACCGAAACATGAATCTCGCATTTTGACCGAAATGTGGTAAGACTCAGGTGTCGCACCTGATTTCTTTTCAACCTTTGTCGAAACCAAACTATTTAGTGAAAGAGTTTTCGACCAAAATTTTGAACATTGCTTCTAGCTTAAATGCTCAACCGGGATCTCATTGCAAACTGATAGGCTGTAGTAGGCACCCAATTGCCAGTTTTTCTTAATCTTGCCATTGTTTTGGCCTCTCATTGCTCCCTCGCTATCTATATGCTCAATGTTTGCTTTATTTCTTCATCAATTAGAATTTGGGGAGAAAGAACGCTACCCGACAGTGTTGCGTATGCCCAAATACATGGAGAAGTGGAGCCTGGGCATTGGCTCTTCTCACAGCCTGGTTCCACTTCCCCATATGTCTAGCCTTATGCAACACCATTGGGTAGTGTTCATTTTACTTAGAATGTATTGTAAAAAAAGTACAAAAATTTAGGGCAAGAGAACACTACCAACTTTCATGGCCCCTACACCAGCGCACATAACAAAGGAAGGCCATGCGGACGCATCTTTTGCGCATGGGATGGGGGGGGGGAAGCCACATTTTCTTTGTCTGCACACCGGGCCTGTATTTAGTCATTAGAGACACAATCGTGTTTAGGTTTCTTTTTAACCTAAACTTTATTGCTTCGTTAAAAGAGAGAAGGAAAGGAGAAAATTTTGCAAATGTACTTTATCTCATAGTCTTTTAGGTTTGGACCTACCACCCTGATCATTAAATCTCCTAAGCTGGTGCATAGGTCCCAAATGCAATGGACTGCCAGTTTTTCTTAATTGTCCTCTTGCTATCTATGTGCTCAACGTATCGCTTTATTTATTCATATATTAGAATTTATTGATGTATCAAAAAAGTATTTTTAAAATTCATATATAAAATTTTGCAAGAACCAGTCCCTTTAATTATCTGATAGTTTTTGGTTTTGTCCACCACCCTGATGGCCTGATCATTAAATCTCTTGAGCTCAGGCATAAGTCCCAATGACAATGGACTAGCATAAAACTTCAGCACTAGCCCAAACCCGCCAAAGCATCCTGAATGACCCACTAAAATGTTTAACAATTAATAAGTCTTATTAAACATAAATTAAGATCGATCATTATTTGTTTTGACTTTTCTATTTTTTATTTATATGGGTTGGTGGGTTGGTCAAACCCATTTGTTTCTAAGTAGAGCTCAAGAATTTCCTAATTGACTAGAATGTACCCACACTTTGAAAGTTAATGATCAAAGTTGTCTAAAGCTAAAAGCGACAATGCTTTACTGCTAGGTTTGAAGTTTCAGGTTCGGTTTGCTTTTACAAAGTTTTGAGCAAAACCTGTTAGGTTCGGCTGCATCCCGAAACTTCTGAGAAACCCTATTTTAGGCCCCTCTAAACGTAGTAGAACCCTTAGATAGTAATGGTAGTTTAGCTTCGGACCCCAAAATACGCATATTCAATTAAAACAATTAAAATATGCATTAGGAATGAATAAACATAAAATTAGAAACCATTTGGTAATTATTAAATATTATACATCGTTTCATTACAAAGATACAGGAGTGATATTGGCGAAAAATCACAAAAACTGAGATTTTCTAGGAAGTTTCAGACTTTGGAGTTGAAATAAAAGGTCAAACTTCGATTGAATCATACATTTTAAACAAAGGGTTTTGACCCAAATGATGCCGAAAACCAAAAGATGATTGAAATTTTGCATAATCAAAACTTGGTAAGAACCAGGTATTGTACTTGGTTTTGTTTTGACCTTTGTTGGAACCAATTTTTTTTTGCGAAATTTCAGTAATTTTGACTGAAATATCAAACATTGCGTAGTTGTACTCTCTTACGCAGGATATCTCTTTTGGGAGGTCCCCTTGCATGTAGACACATATGTACTTGTTCACACTCACAGATATAAACTTAGTGAATATTATTTGCTAATTTACTTTGATTTTCTTAGGTGCACTTGATTGATGGACGGGCAAGTGCTGGTGCAAGTGTTGACTCTGCAAGGCAGAACTTAGCGGCTACATTTGTAAATGCATTTGTTAATGCAGGGTTCGGTCAGGTAACATTGGCATTTTGGAGTCCAAGCTTCTTATGCTGTGTTCTCATTCTCCATTCTTAATTTTTCTCTGTCCTGCAGGATAAGTTGATGACTGTCCCTTCGGAAGCTTCAAGTGGTGGTTCTACTGGAAGCTGGCTTTTCAAGAATAAGGAACATGGGAAGGCCAGTGCTGCTGCAAGCCTGGTATGTTTCTTCTCTTGTTTTCTGTTCATTTTTTGGGCTCACCGTCTTCTGTCTGAGATTCTTATTTTTTTCTTGGTTGTAGGGTATGATCCTGTTATGGGATGTTGACTCAGGACTAGCACAAATCGACAAATATTTCCACAGCAATGACAACCATGTCATTGCAGGTGCGTTATTAGGAGTTGGGATTGTCAACTGCGGTATCAAGAATGACTGTGATCCTGTACGTCACTTCAATAGTTTGTATACATGTTAAAATTATAGTTGATCATCAGGTTTTTCCTGAGATCTAATGTGATTTCTTCCTCCAGGCATTGGCACTTTTAGGTGATTACATCGGTAAAGAAGATTCAACCGTCCGAATTGGTGCCATTATGGGCCTTGGCCTTTCTTATGCAGGTGCCCAGAATGAGCAGGTGAATTACCTCCCTCCCTTCAAGGATTCTTTTGTTATTTGAGCAAGTATACATTCTGAGCCAATCCAATAGATGAGTGAAATCTTATCTTCTGATGACTTGTGAATCGCTTAAATGGGATTTGTCTTGTAAATATGATCCAAAGATATAGTGCCACTCTGTCTATTAGTGAGTGGGTTATGTACTACTGGAAACTAAATTATGTTAGATGGTTGGGTGTTGTTTTGTTTGCTCTTCAAACTATTGATTGAATTAGAGAGACTTTGGTTGATGTAGTGCATGCATTATATATCATTGCTCTATTTCTGAATGGTATTCTCTTCCTTTTTATGCCTGATTGATTTCTTGTAATGCCAGATACGGAAGAAACTATCTCCAATTTTGGGAGATGCAAAAGCTCCTCTTGATGTGGTTGCCTTTACCGCAATCTCGCTGGGCTTGATCTATGTGGGTTCATGCAATGAAGAGGTTGCCCAGGCCATCATCTTTGCCTTGATGGATCGTGAGTCTGAACTGGGTGAGCCCCTTACTCGGCTTCTGCCTCTAGGCCTTGGTCTTCTATACCTTGGGAAGCAGGTAACTGAGTTCATAAATTATAGCTTGTTTTTGGTAATTGCATGATGCTGTAGTCTCCTAAAGACCAACAAAATTGTAATCTGTTTCTATAGTGCTAGTACGGTTGCAGTTCTTTTGTCAATTTAATTGTGTTGCTTGGGACTTTTGGTGTCTGACAGGAAAGTGTTGAGGCCACTTCGGAAGTTTCCAAAACTTTTAACGAAAAGATCAGAAAATATTGTGACATGACACTGCTGTCTTGTGCCTATGCCGGAACAGGAAATGTGCTTAAGGTCTCCATTTTCTGCCTGTCTGATAGCAGTCAGATTTTGTCTGGTTGTTGAAGGCTTTAACTTTCTTTCTTCATACAGGTACAACATCTGTTGGGGCAATGCGCTCAGCATCTTGAAAAGGGTGAGACCCACCAGGGACCTGCTGTTCTTGGGATTGCCATGGTAGCAATGGCTGAAGAGCTGGGTCTTGAGATGGCTATTCGATCCCTAGAGCATTTGCTGCAGTATGGAGAGCAAAATATCCGTCGGGCAGTTCCTTTGGCTCTAGGTCTCTATGCATTTCCAACCCCAAGGTATGTGATGCAGCCCGCCAGTCAGATTCCAATTTAGAATCAGATATTGGATCGGCTCCTCCACAGGTCCACCAAACTTGAATTGTTTCCTGATAAACCAGGGCCGAAAAGGCTTGATGGTATGCTGATTTCAGCAGCTTGCGAGGGGTGAGGGAACAAGGTAGAAACTGAGGGAGAAAAATATAGGGAGAAAAAGGTCATTGATGGTAAAGGAAACAAGGGAGGAGAGAGCAAGAGTGCTTTCCAAAGAAGAAGAATGACAGCCTGTCAGAGAGACTTCTCTAAAGATCCCCAAAATGATTAAAAAAATTAAAAGCCTCGTAATATCTGGGAGTCTTCTAGATTTACTTGCTTAACGAGACTATCCTTTATGGTAGCTAAAGAATAGGTCCCGCAAGATCCTTATAACAACTACTACTAGATAAATCCTAAACTGTTTTTCTAATGGGCCCACCACTAATTGAAATATCTATTTTTAACCCCTTTAGGCCCCCATTTTTGGGCCTTATAATTCAGCTCAATACAAATTAAACTCAAAAGAATTAAGAGCCCATACCCAGTAGATATCAAAATAGGACCAATTTTGGATCGGTCCTGCATAAGTATGAATCCTGTGGTTGTACTTATTTTGTTGTCTCAGGATACTCGACTGAAAAAGGTGGCCACCAAGCTGGGGCCCATTGGTTTTGTTAGATAATTGATTTTTAACTCCGTATAATCTCAGGAATGTTAAATTTTTGTTATTGCAAAATATCTGAATTTGTGTTCCTGACCAGGTCAATGTTATGGACACATTAAGCAGACTCAGCCATGACACAGATTCAGAAGTTGCAATGGTATGTCCTTTTGCTGATGCTTGAAATATGATTTTTTATTTTATTTTATTTTATTTTATTGCAGTCTAAATTGTATTCTTGGGTTTCTACAGGCTGCCATCATCTCTTTAGGTTTGATAGGTGCGGGTACCAACAACGCTCGGATAGCAGGCATGCTTCGGAATCTTTCAAGCTATTATTACAAAGAAGCCAGTCTCCTCTTCTGTGTAAGCTTGGATTCATAATTTCCTTTTGCCCTTTCTTTCTGTTGGTCTCTTGTAAATAGCTAGTATTAAATATTTGGTTTTTTTCGTTTTGCAGGTGCGAATAGCTCAAGGCCTTGTGCATCTGGGGAAGGGTTTACTAACTCTGGCTCCATACCATTCTGATCGGTTCCTGCTGTCACCGTATGTCGGCCCTTTTGCTTTATTTTTGCAAGGAAATCTTGGTACCATTTACACACCTTAATTTGTTTCTTATGTTTGCCCAGGACGGCCCTAGCCGGATTAGTTACCTTGTTGCATGCCTGTCTGGACATGAAATCAATCATCTTAGGAAAATATCACTATGTTCTTTACTTCCTTGTATTGGCAATGCAGGTCCATCCTCAACTGGATTTCTTTTGTTTACTTAGTTCATAATTTCATATAAATTGTGTTACGTTTGTGGATGTTTATTGTTATCTGAAAGTTTTTGTTGGTGGTTTTGATGAGCAGCCTCGAATGTTGTTGACTGTGGATGAGAACTTGAAACCTCTGTCGGTGCCTGTTCGGGTGGGTCAAGCAGTAGATGTGGTTGGCCAAGCTGGTCGGCCCAAGACCATAACTGGATTCCAAACACACTCGACACCTGTGCTATTGGCTGCTGGTGATAGAGCCGAACTGGCAACTGAGAAGTAAATAATCCTATATAACCTTTGTTCCCATTATGGGATGCTTTGCTGTTTACACTAATTCTTTGGTTCACTATGAACTAATGACAATTGGTTTTTGCAGATATATTCCACTTTCCCCCATCTTGGAGGGCTTTGTCATCTTGAAAGAAAACCCAGATTATCGAGAGGATCGCTAGGTCTGATTCTGTAGCAACACAAAGATAACTAATTTCCCATGGAGGCAAGAGTAAGTGCAACCTTGCGAATGGGACTAGCTGCTATGCTTGATTGTTAAGAAGGAAGTGGTTGTTACCTCTCCCATGTGAAAATGGGAAACACCTATCAGAAGGGTTTTCAACAGACCAATTTTTATGCCATGAAATATTTATTTTCTTGAAAGGAGAAAGGGAAAGGGAAAGGGAAAGGGAAGTGGAAGGGGGATCCGGTTGTATGTAAAACTAGAGAATTTTTTGGAGTTGTGTCTGCAATGTTATATTTATTGTTCCCATAACGGTTTATGACGTTCTTGAATTCCTCCTCAACCTCTCCTCCTTTATGTGTGGATATTCTCACTGTTGTCTTGAGAGAGAGAGAGAGAGAGAGAGAGAGAGAGCAACCCGGTCACGTGCCCCTGTGCTCGCATGGGGGCAATGGAGTGTATTGGATATACAATGGGCGAGGGTAAGGTGGTCATTTTACTGCCTCTATGTCTGTGGACGTAGGAGCACATGACTTGGGTAGGGATCTTTTCTCATTATTGTTAGGGAAAAGAAGAAAAGGCTGGGTATGCTATCGATATATCCAGATTTATCCAGATTGTTTGCCTTAGAAAAGTATCATATGCCTCTCATTCCAATCTTCCCCCTAACGCCAGCCACCCTTCAGGCCTAAAGACGGGTAACTGGAAGCGATGACTATATGAGATGGTGGAGACGTCGCATTGGACAGGTTCAGGTTCCCATGACTGGTTTAAAAGAGGTTTTTTTTGGGTAATGGATTAAACATAAATAACTATTCTGTTAGTTGACATTTGGGGCAAAATTACTAGAGGGCTTGAAGATTTAATGGGTTATATAAATGAAAGTATAAAAAGAGTTATTTATTTATTTATTTATTTTTTTTTCTGAAGAAGTATATAAAGAGTTCACCCCAAAAAGCATAGGGTCCATTTGATTTTGTTTCTCCTGTTTCTGTGTCTAGAAATAACAGAAACAGCAATGCTAAAAATCGATTTTTGAAATTACAAAAAGATGTTTGATTTTTTTATTTTCTGAAACATTTTTAACAGTGTAGCCGAGTTCAAGACATGAGTGAAGGCAAGCCGTTGTAGGTATGCAGCTCATGAGTGAAGGCATGACGTAAGAGTTGCAGATATGCTTCATGGAGATGAACTTTCAAAACTGTGAGCTTTGTATAACTTGGTTAGAATCGCCACATCTGGATAGCGGGAAGTTTCAATAGTGGGTTGGGGTTTAGATAAGTTGAGTGAAGTATCAGGTTTTTCACAATTTTTGTTCTCACACTTGTTTCTAGAAACGGAAAAATAAGTCTAATTTGTTTCTCCATTCCTGTTTCCAGACATAAAAATAGGCATACATTTCTATTTTTGTTTTCAAAAACAAGTGAAAAGAAATAGAAAAATCAAATGGTTTTTGAGGTGTTTTTCCATTTTTGAGCATAGAGAAACAGAAAAACCGTTTCTGGAAACAAAATCTAACGGACCCATCTTAGAAGCATCAAACGATATATAATTATGGAGCATACTCCACAGTACTTGAATCCTGAAATGCTATGCCGGACACCTTGAAAGTGGTTTACCAAACAGATCCCTTGTTTGGAATCTACGAAAACCAAAAGAAATCCTTACGACTGCCTTAAAATTTCGTGCATTTCAAATCAAAAATTTCTTATAGACCCCTTTTTAGGAGATTTTGCTTGTAGCATCACTCCCATTGGCTTGGTTGCACACATTGATCCCCACACCAATTACACTACCAAAGAAAAGCAAAAAGCAAAAAGCAAAAAGCAAAAAGCAAAAAGCAAAATGCAAAAGTGGATTTTTCTGCTTCCTACTTTAAGTTCTCCAAAGAAAACTGATGAGGCACCAAGATGTTGTTGAAGGTCTCATCGCTGTTGTATACTTTGCTAAACCATTGGGAATCGAATCGACTTCACAATAACTATGAGAGGTTTTCAATGAATTCGATCTAAATTGCTTTTATAGAAAAGCCATCGATGATTGAAATAGCATGGAATATGACCATTCATAAATCATAATACAAAGGATCACTCACTGAGAGTCTCTTTCAACCCGGATAGAATCCAGATTCAGGCTCATAGCAATCTTTATCCCTTAAGGGGGGGAAAAAAACTGCCCAATAAGTAGAGGCAATGCCGTCATAAATCACAAAAGCTGCAAAGGAGCTCCCAAATGATTTCGCAGAACACCACCAACAACTGAATGCCCTAGATTACCTAGACAACAGGCATCAATTTTAATTTTGACCCATCAAGATTCCCCCATTGGAGGTCTCAGTGCCGGTTCTAGATATTAGACAGAGTATGCCTTATTTTATCTCCATCTCTTTCTTTTGTATTCTAAGGGCTACAAGATGCCCTGGCTAGGAAGGTGCCATCTGTCATGTGTAGGACAGAACAGCCACATTTCATTCCTTGGCTTTATGGACTTTGTACGTCTGAAGCTTTAGCTTGTACACATGGTTATCCTTATTAGTAGATTTCATTTTCACATGAAAAAAAAAAAGAGCCCGTTCCGCATCATAGGTCATTGAAACAAATAAAGATAACTTTGGACTATCTATTATTATTTATAAGAACCACATTAACAGTCATATCAATAGAGAGGTGATGTCCAGCGCAATTAGATTGAACTGGTAGCAAGAATTATACTCTGATATCAAAACCGATTTTAGGCCACTATTTCTAAATGCCTTTTCACAAGCTAAAGCATCGGCCAACGCGACACGCACATTGGCATAAGCTTTCTTGTAATCCTTAGATTTGAAGGATTCAATTGCATATATTGTATCAAGCTCCGCGAAAGAGTAAGACAACCTACAATGCTCCAAGCAATCCTTCAGATTTGGATTGGATTTTTTATCATTCAAGAGCTCCTTAATGCGTAAAAGAATCTTTGTTGCATTGTCTCTGATTAAATTTAGTGAGATGATTGCTAGCCCTAGGAGATCTGCATTGTGGCTCTTGGGATCTTGTCTAAGAGCAGCAACGCACAAGTCATATTGGAAGTACTTGTCAACCTGAGAAGCTTTTTGACAGGTTTCATTGACGATATCAGCATCAGCCTTGGCAAGAAATAGAATGACAAGAAAGAAAAAGACATGAGAGGAGAAGAAAGACAAGGATTGTCTTATGTTTGATTCAACTCTGTTCTATATCTGAAACTCAAATGGGTTGGTTATTTATATTATGAAGGTCTCCCTATGAGAAGGAAAATCTTATCAATAAGATAAGGATCCCTTTAAATCTGTAAAACGTTACCAAAATTAGAACCAGCCAATATGCCATATACTGCCACTGGGCAGGTTGTATGAACCGTTTAACAGAGAAACCCCTTCTCTAACTTTACTTTCACAGCCAATCTACATAATTAGAAGATTTAGTGAATTTTATAAATGAAAAGTATGAAATGAATTCTCTCTAAGGATCATATAGTCCCTAGGGTCAACACCAACAGATGGCTTTTGGGGATTATAAGATATAATCTTAGAAGCATCCAATGGCATATAATGAAAGAGCATACTCAACAGTAGTACAGTACTTGAAATGCTATAGGGAACCACCTTGAAAGCAGTCTACATTGGACAAGTCCCTTGTTTGGAATCTAGAACAATAAAAAAAGAAACCCTTAGGGCGTGCTTGATTTGTATTATCATGATTCTGCAATTACTAAACTGTTTGGTTCCAGTTGAAGATAATCCAGGGTAGAGTCAAGTGAATATATGGAAAATGTTTTCCTCTAACTGGTGAAGAAAATGTCTATCCATCCAAAGGTCATTATTATTCTACCTCTAGTATGGAGAATTCACTACTGCACTCCCAACTATTCCCAATATTAATCCCAAGGCACCCAAACCCATGGGCAAAGGATTATTCCTTAACTGTGTGTGAAAGGAAATTGTCACTTTCTTTCAACACAATCATTAAGGCAACAACATTATCTCTCAAAATTGCACCATGGTTTCCTTTTAAAAAACTTTAAAATTTAGGGAAACATATACCTAGGTCGATAGACACAATAAGTATTATTTTCTATGTCCTTTCAAATAATTAAGACTATTTTTTTCTTCCTGATATTTTCTCCCATCTCCTTGAGTTTGTGGGCCCTTTATTGATAAAACCAATTTCTTTGACAATGAAATTTCATTTTCAAGTGATATAGTGAGTGCGCTCCATAGTCATGAATTAGGGCTTAAGTCCTACATTGATCTGGTATGTACAACTATTGAGAACATGAATTTGGGAAGGACCTCTCCACCTTGAAGCTTGGGTTCTAGCGATGGAACTCATCAAATAGTATTAAAACAACTTATCTGTGCTCCACCAAGTGGGGCCCATGAAAAAAGGCTGAATGAACTGTTGGAGTTCTTGCTCTTCTAGCGCTATCACAATTTCCATATTTTCTTTTAAAGAAGAAACAATGTAAAAGTAAAATATTTACTTAATTTTTTATTTGATTTTTCATAGAAACAAATAAATCCCAAAAGACAACTTCAGTTTCAGCTAACCAGCCGACTTGCATGGTTTCTCCTTAATATTGTCTTTTATGTGAACCAGCCGGCTTTTGGAAATTACTTTGCCAAAAGCAATCACCTTAGCCTACCAAGTTGATTATGAAAAACTTCATTAGTAAGTGATGTAGTAAGCACATTCCCTAGTCATGAATTGGGGAGGGGAAGAGGGGGGGGGGGCGGCTTGGTCTTACAACAACCTGGTACTATTCAATTGTTGAGCTTATGACCTTAGGAATAGTCTCTCCACCTTAAAGTTCATGTATTAAAACCGTTAGGTGATATGAAAACAAGTTTTTCATGCACCATCCTCAGTTAGGTAGTGTGCCCTTACTATGCCTATGCCCTCCCGGAAAGGGATGCCATTACTAAGTCTCCACTTTTTTTTTTTTTTGAAGAAGAAACCATGTAAAAGAAACATTTTGGTAAAATATTTTCAATTTATAAATAATTTACTTAATTAATTAGTTTAACATAACCAAATTAAGTCCAAAAAAAAAAGAAAAAAGGAAAATGGTCTTTGAGCCAATCTCTCTCTCTCTCTCTCTCTCTCTCTCTCTCTCTGTGTTAGAAAGATAATTTTATCAAAAAATAAAGTGCAATCACCAAATTCAGTGCAAGCAGATGATCTCAGCTTTGACATAGCCATCTGCAGGACCCCAAGTCGCCCACTAATAAAACCTACAATAAGGCATAGAAGCTTCATCCCTTACTATGACGACCACTTCTCTTTAGCTACTTTTCTAGCGAGATAATCAACCACTGAGTTTCCCTCTCTGAAATTATGAGTGATTTTCCATGTTACGTCTCTAAGTATGGTTTGATGTGCATCTATCGCTGAAGAACAAACCATGGAATTTTCCCTTTTTGGATTGTTAAATCTGATTATATCCACAGAAAAGGAATAGCTAAAATTAGAACCAGCCAGTATCACATATACTGCCACTGGGCAGGTTGTATGAACCGTTTAACAGAGAAACCCCTTCTCTAACTTTACTTTCACAGCCAATCTACATAATTAGAAGATTTAATGGATTTTATAAATGGAAAGTATGAAACGAATTCTCTCTAAGGATCATATAGTCCCTAGGGTCAACACCACTAGATGGCTTTTGGGGATTGTAAGATATAAACTTAGAAGCATCCAATGGCATATAATTAAAGAGCATACTCAATAGTAGTACAGTCCCTGAAATGGTGTAGGGAACCACCTCCTCAACAGATAATCTCAAAATCGATTCACGTGATTCCAGCACCAGTAGCATCACTCCCTTGGTGTACATATTGATTCGAGGAAAATGTTTTCCACTAACTGGTGAAGAAAATGTCTACCTATCTAAAGGTCATTATTATTCTACTTCTATTACGGAGAATTCACTACTGCACTCCAAACTAATTCCCAATATTAATCCTAAGACACCCAAACCCATGGGTAAAGGATTATTCCTTAACTATGTGTGAAAGGAAATTGCCTCTTTCTTTCAAGACACTCACTGAGGCAACAACATTATCTCTCAAAATTGCCCATGGTTTCCTTTTAAAAAACTTTAAAATTTAGGGAAACATATACCTAGGTCAATAGACAATGAGGATTATTTTCTATGTCCTTTCAAATAATTAAGACTATTTTTTTCTTCCTGATATTTTCTCTCATCTCCCTGAGTTTGTGGGCCCTTTATTGATAAAACCAATTTCTTTGACAATGAAATTTCATTTTCAAGTGATATAGTGAGTGTGCTCCATAGTCATGAATTAGGGCTTAAGTCCCACATTGATCCGGTATGTATAACTATTGGGAATATGAATTTGGGAAGGACCTCTCCACCTTGAAGCTTGGGTTCTTGCGATGGACCTCATCAAATAGTATTAAAAGAACTTATCCGAGCTCCACCAAGTGGGGCCCATGAAAAAAGGCTGAATGAACTGTTGGAGTTATTGCACTTCTAACACTATCACAATTTCCATATTTTCTTTTGAACAATGTAAAAGTAAAATATTTACTTAATTTTTTATTTGATTTCTCGTAGAAACAAATAAATCCCTAAAGAACTTCCATCAAAATTTAGCTTTACCCATCCAATTGGTGGTTTACACCAGAAAACCTCCAAGGGATGCTTTGTTCTAGTGCAAATAATATTCAGGCCCAATCTCCTGTAGCTAAGAACATCAGAGACCGAATGCACTACATTTTTTGCATTAAGAATGGTCTCCCTTATGTCCTTCTGTGTCATATGTAGAACATACCAAGGCTTCTCTGCCGATTATCATGCCGACGGGCATTTCTCTCTCTCTCTCTCTCTCTCCAAATATGCTCAGCTGGTGCTATAAGAGAAACTACCCACACCTTTTTCACTGCAACCATCTTTATTTTCCTTTTCCACCACTTCATAAAATTTTCCAGGGGGTCAAGAACTTGCCAAGGGATAAAAAACCAATTGCATGCATTCTTCCATATCTCCCCTGCAAATGGATAGTGCACATATACATGCTCCATATCATCAATAGAAGATCTACACAACTCACATCTAAACACCATATTCACACCTCGTTTCATAACATCACAATCAGTAGGCAGCTTCTCATGCATTAGCCTCCATCCAAAGATAGCTATGAAAGGCTACAGCTTCTTATACCAAACCAGTGGCTCCCATGCAACAATCGTCTTTTTCCTTTTGATCTGCTCCCATGCTGATTTAACAGTGAAATTCCCATCTGGACTGGGGCTCCAAATACACACATCTTCACACCCACATCTGGGAAGACAGGTCTCCTTCATTTTCTCCAATATCCCTGCATCAAACTCAACTTGTCTTGAAGAAATTGCCATTCAAAATGTCCTACGACACTGGCAACCCTTCCATTAAAAATCTCTTCTGTCGCAGAATCCATCTACGCCATCTCAGCAATAGACTCAGAACTAACCACCTATCCTTCTAAAAATTTATTTTATTACCATTCCCTACTATCCATCTTTACTATCCATCTTTCCTTCGGAGTCACAACTCTCCACATTCTTCTAATGCCAGGCCAAATAGACGATGCTATATACCCCTTCCTAAAAGAATCATCTTCTTTAATGAACTTTGCCCTCAGGAACCTATAAGAAATTGCATCTTCATGTTTAATCTTCCATACAGCCTTACATAGCATAGCTTCATTAATCTCTCCAAGCCTTCACAAACCTATCTTACCCTTTGATTTCGGTTTGTAGCATTGATCCCAACCCACAGTAATGGATCGAGACATGTCCACATCCCCTGTCTAGATGAAGTTCCTCATCCACTTCTCCATAGTCTGGAGCAGGGATGAAGGCCACCAATACACTGAAAAATTATGCATAGTCATGCCTACTACAACCACCCTAATCAGCTCCATTCTTCCTATTATGGATAACAGTCTTCCTTTCCACCCTGCAAGTTTAGATTTCACTTTATCAATGATAGGAAGAAGAGCTTCTTTCTTTACTGTCCCCTTAAAAATCTCAACGCCCAAGTATCTAGTTGGTAACTAACATACAGGGATACCCAGCTCTAACCCAATTGCATGCTTCCTAACTGTAGCAATGTTCCCCATAAAAAGTTTGCTTTTATCAAGACTAATGCATTGGCCAGAGAATTCCTCGTACATATTCAGGAAGGATTTCAGATTTCTGACATACCTTATTGAGGCATTGGTGAAGATGAAGATGTAGTCCGCAAAAAGAACATAGCCAGGTGCTGGGATTCCACGAGGCCCCTATAGCGCCCCGATCTTCTTCTCATTCATCAACCCGTTCAACCCTCTACACAGAACCTCCTCCGCCAGGATAAATAGAAAATGAGAGATCAGATCTCCTTGTCTTAGCCCTCTCTCTACACCAAAATAACCAACCGGAGCACCATTAAATAACACCCAAATTTTGGTAGTAGTAAGTAGCTGGTTTATCCACCCAATCCAATTTTTAGAAAAGCCAAACTTTTTTATCACTCCAAATAGGAATTTCCAGTCAATGGTATCATATGCCTTCTTGATGTCAATTTTAACTCCCATACCTCCTCCTCTAGTGGCAGATGACATCATATTTGTAAGCTCTGACGCCAAAATAATATTTGTATGGATGATCCTCCCTTTTGAGAAGCTTTCTCCTCTTCAGAAATTAATCTTAGGAGGAAGAGCGCTAGCCTGAGCACTAATACCTTTGAGATTATCTTACAGAAATAATTCCCCATACACAGAGTCAAAATTTCTCCAAAGATATAGCCCCTTCAACTTTCGGAATAAGCATTAAACAATTATTATTTACACCATGGAGCATAAACCCACTGCTAAAGAATCTACGAACCGCATTACACACATCAGTAGAAATAATCTCCCAGCAGTGTTTATAGAACTCACCAGGGACTCCATCTGGGTTCAGAGAGATTGCAGGATCAAGAGCCCAAACCGCATCTTTATCTCCACATCAATTTGCATGATGCCATTTCTTCTTCTATCTACCTTATCCAATAATTTAGGAGTACAATTTAGCATCTTAGAATAATCAACCATAGGAACCCCTTTATGAAATGATTCGTAGTAATCCACCACATACTGTTCCGGCCCTCCTCTATCAATGATCATTGTTCCATCTTCTTTCCTCAAGCTTCTAATCGTATTCTTTATCCTTCTCTCTCTCTCTCTCTCTCTCTCTCTCTCTCTCTCTCTCTGTATGTATGTATATATATATATCCGCAAATAATAATCTCTAAACAAGACAAAGTGTAGGAGGAGGTGAGAAAGGTGAGGCTACTACAAGCATGCCCTACCCCCTATCCAAGCTCTCTAACTATAGAATGGGAGCTCTAAATTGCTAAAGGGATCACATGCCAAGTGACAAGATCCTATTGGGTGAACCAATTAGGTTTTCTTTATATATATATATATACATAGATAGATAGATAGATATAGACACGCACACACACACACTAGAAAGCGCTCACGTGCAAATGCAGGAGCATACCTAGAATTATACTAGAACCGTTCAACTAGGATCTAATTTTGGTACTGAATAATAAATGGATATGTACTAGTACTGAATACCAGTTAAGTACCAAAATCACCATTACCATTTCAAAAAGGTATATTTCATGTTTTTATATTCAAGTTTTACGGCTATAGTTTATGATGTATTTTGGTGGTCTTTTCTCTTATGGAGGTCTCAAAGAATGGAGCTGTAGTCTTGTTACTATAAACTTGTCAAGTAATGACATTAAAACAATATCGAGGGTTGTTTATTTGGTCGTCATTAATTCTCAGTTGTTATTTTGAGAAGCTTTCATGCGATCTTTGAGGATTTTTATTTTTTGGTAAAAGATCTTAGAGGATTTTGATCTTTTGGTAAAAGATCTTAAATGATTTGTATTCAAACTTGCATTCTAAAGCTGGGGACATCTTAAATCTTATGATAATGAAAAGATCCACAACATAAATACCATCAGCCATTGAAGTTTTTCTCCCAATCTACAATGCCTAGAACCATTTAGGAACCGGTGTTGTTCTGTCTTGTAAATAATTGAGACCAGGACCTTGGTTTGTAATGTAGTCTCAGTAGAATGATATGGATGGGAAGAGTTAAGACACACTCACCTAGGCATGTAATCGATCAACACCACCATAAGCGAAAGAAAAATGCAAATGGGAAATATCAATTATCATACTCTATAAGGAGTGATAGAGGATAGAGAAAACTACAACTCTTTTAAGTATCAGAGGTCGAACTTGTGATACCCCACCCCCAAATTTACCCCATTTGATTATCCTAGGAGACATAGAGATCAAGTGAGAGGAAGATGGGGTGCACCCACCTATCCCTCACCTCCCATATTATTTGAAACGGAACAAAAGCGTAGGGGGAAGCTAGACTTTGGCAAAGGAGAGTTATGGATATGAGAGAGAGGAAGTTGGTCAGGGACCTACCTGTCACCTCACCCTTAACTCAACTCTCTCATTTGTTAGCTAAAATACAAAGAAGGGTTAAAAAAAAGAAAAGAAAAGAAAAGAACAAGAGAAGAGAAGAGAAGAGAGGGGGGGGGGGGGAGGGATGCTCACGTAATGCGAAAGGAAGAAAAATACAAAGAGGGAGAAAGAGAGTGGAAAGAGAGAAAGGTAGAGGTGGAGAGAGAGATCGATCTCTCGGCTATAAGGGAGGGAGGAAAGAGGGAGAGGGAGAATGGAGAATGGACAGAGGCTGGTTTACTTGGCCTAGTCCAACTGATTTAGAGCATGTGCTGCAGTGGTGGAATAGAAAAAGAAGAATAATTGACCAGAAGGAAGTTTGGTCTATATGTTTTGTTGTTGTAGCGTAAAACATCCGGAGAGAGTGCAACAGCAGACAGCAAGAAGGTAAGGCTTTGAGAGAATTAAAAGGGAATTGCAGGAAGGCTGTGGGAATCGAAATGTGAGGATTAGTAGCCAACAAGATCTCATTATATGCCATCGGCTGAAAATACAAAATGCTCCAGTAACTCAAAGAACAATCCTTGAAGTGCTAGGTGTAAACCACGCAGGGGTTGGATTAAACTAAACATTGACGGCTGTTCATTAGGAAATCCAGGAAGATCTGGGGCAGAAGAGTGGTTCAAGATAGCTCCTGGAAGAGTTCTAGGAACATTGAACTTGTTTCTGGGAAATCAAACAAATTACTATGCTGATTTTCGTGCGCTCACGGAAGGTATAAAAATGGTAGATCAGTTGGGATGGTATTTGTTATGGTTTGAAACAGACTCAATAGCAGTTGCGATATCTGTTCAAGCCAACATGATTCCATGGTACACAATGCAAGATTGGCGTGCCTTGCATCAAAGGATGAGCTCAAAAAGTGCAAAATGTCCCACTGTTTCAGAGAGGCAAAACCAATAGCGGACTTTCTTGCCAAAGAATCCGCAAAATCTGGTTTGTCTGGATACGATATAACACTACCAGTTTACATGAGAAAAGAGATTGTACATGATGAGGCATCAAGACCAAGATACCAATTCTGATAAGATCTTTGTTCTCCACTGATGGCAATGCCGTAGGTGGAGTTCATTGATTCCATTTAATTATTTTTTGAGAGTGTGCGAGTTCCTCACTGATGGCTATGCTGAAGGTGACGAATATCGCATCTCGTTGATTTTTTCGGATAAATCTTTCATTCTTTTTTAATAAAGTTTCTGAATTCCTAGTGAAAAAAAAATGGACATAGGCTGGGAGAGACAAAAATGGGAGAGTGCGGGTATGAGAAGCAAAGAATGGAGAAGGCTATGAGTATATGTTTAGGTAGTGGTACCTAGTGTAAGTGGTTTCTACCATGATTTGCCTGTTACGCATGAATTGTCTATATTATATGTATGCATTTTTATGTATGATAATAGATTTAAAGCACAATTTATAGTTCATGAAAAAAGGTTTTAAGCATAGTTTCATGTCCACTAAAAAATCTCGTTCTGATTGCTATACGGAACCAGGAGAACACTATTTCCCTGGATTTTAGCAAATCTTGATCCTAGATTTTCCTTTTATTTTAGTTTTATTCTGTCAAAATCCTTACAGAATACCCTTATATCCTTCTCTTCTCCCAATCTTCCCTGGTGTACCTTCCTTGCCCTCTGTGTTAGCACATATCCTTCTGTGCTACCAACCTGAACCGGCAGCCTCCGGCCCAACCCCCCCTTTGGTATCAGAGCTAGTTTATAAAAGAAATTTTAGCTTATCATATGTTTACAGTTTATTTAAATTATTTCAGTTTTATAGAATATCTTGTTAGAGAATATAATAGAATTTATCATTATGATTATTTCAGAATTGAATATCTTGATATAAATTCCTTATCAGGAATTGTACAAATATATTATAAAGATTATTGTGAATCTATATTAGAATCTTCAGACGAATACCAGTGAGAAAGAATGGTATCAGAGCCGGGGCGGTGTGTGAATGTTAGTTCCGATGCTCTGACTGGAGACCAAACAGGAGGACTGTAGCGGACTGTAGCAGGTAGGCTGCATCCCACATCGGTGAGACTAAGTCACCACCGCGGTCATATAAGCTGGGCCTTACCTTCCCCTGTCAAAGCCGGTTTTGACAGGTGTGCTGGCGCCTCAGTCTTGTAGGCTGGAAATCTGGTATCAGAGCCGGGGCGGTGTGTGAATGTTAGTTCCGATGCTCTGACTGGAGACCAAACAGGAGGACTGTAGCGGACTGTAGCAGGTAGGCTGCATCCCACATCGGTGAGACTAAGTCACCACCGCGGTCATATAAGCTGGGCCTTACCTTCCCCTGTCAAGCCGGTTTTGACAGGTGTGCTGGCGCCTCAGTCTTGTAGGCTGGAAATCTGGTCCAGTCGACTGGTGTTTGGTGCCCATTTAAAGGAAAACTTCTGCAGACCTCTTGTGCAGACTCTCATACTGAGTTCCTGACAAAGTGCACACATCCTCTCCGGCAGAATTCAAAGTTCTTCATCTCCTTACCTTTTAAGAAGAATGAAGATGTCAATCCAACAAAAGCCAGTCACCCTGGAATGCCCCCAGAACATTTGACTCTTGCAGTTCAAGAGCTTACCCAACTACAAGCTCAAGGCTTACTTGAACCTACTGTGTCTCCATGGGCATGTCAGGCGTTCTATGTAAACAAAAGAACATAACAGATCCGTGGAAAAATGAGAATGGTTATTAATTATCGGCCTCTGAACTTTTTCCTGGCTGATGATAAATTTCCATTACCAACCCGTCCTGCTCTGTTACTTCAGTTAGCCTCAGCAACTGTCTTCTCCAAGTTCGATCTGAAAGTAGGTTTTTGGCAACTTGGTATTATTCCTGAAGATAGACCAAAGACAGCTTTTTGCGTCCCTGGTCATCATTTACAGTGGACAGTTATGCCTTTTGGTTTGAAGACGGCTCCATCAATATTCCAGCGTGCCATGATGCAAATCTTTGCACCCATCCAAGATCAGGCCCTGATTTATATTGATGACATTCTTCTGTTTTCATCTACACAGGATGAACATATAAGCCTCCTTCAACAATTCCATCAGATTGTTCAAGACTATGGAATCATGCTCTCCCCAAAGAAAATGCAAATTGGTGTCTCCACCATTGATTTTCTCGGCGTCACTATTACCAAAGGAACATATGAACTTCAGCCACATATTGCTACTTCTCTACAGCAATTCCCTGATGGTCCTCTGACAAAACATCAGGTCCAGCAATTCCTTGGTATAGTCAACTATATGACTGAGTTTCTTCCTTAACAAATCAGACACACGTCTGTCCTTCATCAACTATTGAGAAAGAATGGTATCAGAGCCATACCCCTCCCCCTTCTCCGGCTAAGGTCCGTCTCCGGCGGCCGACCCTTCTCGGTTTGAACCTCTCTTAGTCCAACTGATGTTCTAGGCCACGCCCTATTGCAGGTTACTTCGTGGTTTCGGTTTTCTGGTGACAGAGAAAGAATCCTTTGAGCGATGGGTTCTCAGGCCAAGGAGTGGCTGTTTTATACCCTGTAACGGCTCGGATTGATCTGTCTCTGAGAACTTGAACCCCGGGGGTCCTGATCGGCCTCGACTAGGCATCCGTTGATCTAATTGAGTTTCACCGACGGGAAGTGCTGCTCGGATTTGGATTTCTGCCTCCTTTACGGTATGTCTCCTTCCTGACGTTCTACTTCTTCTCGAAGTTCTTCTTCTTCTACTTCTCCGTCTTCTTCCTGGTCATCTTCTTTTTCCTCTATAGACTCCCTATATTAATTTAATTATCTCCCCGAAGATCAAATTATTCCGGCAACCCCTTCTCCCCTTTTAAACCCTTATACTGTCTTCCTAAAGAAGACTTCCTCTTCTGCTACCTGGAAAACCCTTCTGGCCCCTAGGAAGAAAACCCCTCCGGTTAAGGAACTTGTTCAGGCTTCCCGATGTGAATTACATCACATCCCTGCCACTGATAAAGAACAACTGTTCACTTTGGAGATCCCGACCTCTCTCATCCCTGACTGGCAAAACCAGGGTTATACCCATCTCCACTTAGGTGCAATCAAGTTTGCCCTTACTTTCCATGGCAGGAAAGGTCTTCCCGTGGTCTCCCGTATTGCTCTTCTCGACAGTCGTTTCCTCCGGTATGAACATGCTGTTTGTTCTACTGTCCAGACCACTTTGAACGCAGGAACCATCTTCCTTACCCTGTACCCTAACTTCAATGTTCCCCTGGCAGATCCTCTTCTCCCTACCGCGTTAAAGTTCCAGATCCAAATTTCTGGTTCTCCCCTTGCCCCTACAGCCTTAGCAGGAGCCCCTTAGACGAATACCAGTGAGAAAGAATGAGGGCTCCTCAAGATCCTTTTGCCATATACACCATACCGGCTCCCCCGGTATCTTCTCAGAGATCTTTTCCCCTTGAAGAATTAAAGGCATTACAACGTCAGCAACGGAATCTGAACCCCAGGCAACAACAGCAACAGAAACAAAAACACCCTATCCTAAACCCAACCCTGGACAAACCTGTTCCTCCCCAGTTCCTACCATATCCTATGGCTGTCTCCTATCCTGCACCCACACCACCTATCTCTACTTATCCTTCACCTTCACCTTCACCTTCTCCACCTCGAACCAAACCCAAATATCCTCCTATAAGTGCCATAACCCCTTCTGGTGATGATGTCCTCACAGATCTTCTCACCACTTTAGCCCTCCATGATCCAACCCCTGTCCCTTCTTTCATGAACACAGGCCAAGATCCCCCTGCTCCTTATCCTGCTCCTCCTACTGTTGATGAGTTGGATGGTGATCAGGATGACCCTATGGTCTATAATCCTGAACCTGCCCCACAGCCCCCTCCAACATATGCTCCATTCTCTAACCAAGATCCTAAACAGTTCTTTACCTTGGATGATGTCCCTGTTTCTAAATGGGCATCCAAGTTTGCTGACGTTGTAATGCTTTTAATTCTTCAAGGGGAAAAGATCTCTGAGAAGATACCGGGGGAGCCGGTATGGTGTATATGGCAAAAGGATCTTGAGGAGCCATACTGGGAACTGTTAAAGGAAGAGGCTGCTGTCGACTGGATGTTGCCGCCTGAGGTGGAGCTTGTTGAAGACTATGAAGCTGTGCTTCAAGAAAGCTCAGATGTTTCTCTTTTTGGCCTATAAGGGCAAAGGCCTGAGCTGTGTCAGCAGTCGAGGAAGCAATACCAGCAAGTTCCATATGGACTTGATCCATCTCAGTTTTCAGGGATTGAATCAACTGAGTATGCCGGCCAACAGTACTGTGAGTGTGCTGGGTCGTAGCAAGAATACGTTTCAAGTACTGGTTTTGGACTATGGCATTTTCATTTTGCCAATTAAGAGCTGCTTCAGCGGGGGAGATCTCTTTTGGTTGTCCAGAAGGGAGAATAGGTGGCTTGACTTTCCAAACATGACGGATACCATGAGAATCGGGACCATAATCAGTAGGACCAGGAAAATTCTTCACGGGGGAAGAAGAAGAAGAAGAAGAGGATCCTGGAGCATATATGCAACAAGGAGGGACCATCGGAGAGGGTGGCTTAGATGGTGGAGGAGGTTTACAAACCGGAGTAGGACGTGGAACATAAGGTGGTTCCGGAGGAGGGTTTCCATATTTAACCATAAAGGGATACCGGGCTTCAGTGCTTAAGGGTCCAACTGTGGTATCTCCTGACTCATATCGTTCCCGTAGAATAGTCTGGGAGGACTTTCTTATGGGTCGATAGGGTGTATCATCATCAGAGTCTTGGAGACAATCATCACAGTCACAGAGGTCAAAATACTTGTGACCAATGACCGGATCAGAGAAATAGTAAATCGGGTTGCCTTGAGCATCAAAAGATTTGATTGGGATCTTAGCTTGGTAAATCATGCCCTGAAACCGAGTAGGGAAAGGAGAGGGTAAAGGTTGTGGAGGAGGAAACCTAATTTCAACCTCACCAGAAGGGTGACGGATATACTGTGGGTCTGTAGACTGAAGAGGTTCTACCGGAGCAGGTTGTTGGGAAGCCATCTGCTGTTCATAAGCCGTGACCCAAGAAGAGGGAAGGAGATGAAGAAGTTCATCTCGAGAAATTTGTCTTGGGACATGGGTAAGGCTTGGAACATGGTCAGAATCCACTGAGAGGAATAAGGCATCCTCAGAATGTCCTGTGGACAGATCAAAGGCATGGTTCTGTAACCGATAAGCCATTTGATAGTGGATAGTTCCTGCTAAGGCTGTAGGGGCAAGGGGAGAACCAGAAATTTGGATCTGGAACTTTAACGCGGTAGGGAGAAGAGGATCTGCCAGGGGAACATTGAAGTTAGGGTACAGGGTAAGGAAGATGGTTCCTGCGTTCAAAGTGGTCTGGACAGTAGAACAAACAGCATGTTCATACCGGAGGAAACGACTGTCGAGAAGAGCAATACGGGAGACCACGGGAAGACCTTTCCTGCCATGGAAAGTAAAGGCAAACTTGATTGCACCTAAGTGGAGATGGGTATAACCCTGGTTTTGCCAGTCAGGGATGAGAGAGGTCGGGATCTCCAAAGTGAACAGTTGTTCTTTATCAGTGGCAGGGATGTGATGTAATTCACATCGGGAAGCCTGAACAAGTTCTTTAACCGGAGGGATTTTCTTCCTAGGGGCCAGAAGGGTTTTCCAGGTAGCAGAAGAGGAAAAGGGGTTGATGGAATAATTTGATCCTCGGGGAGATAATCAAATTCATATAGGGAATCTATAGAGGAAAAAGAAGATGACCGGGAAGAAGACGGAGATGTGGAAGAAGAAGAAGAACTTCGAGAAGAAGTAGAACGTCGGGAAGGAGACATACCGTAAAGGAGGCAGAAATCCAAATCCGAGCAGCACTTCCCATCGGTGAAACTCAATTAGATCAACGGATGCCTAGTCGAGGCCGATCAGGACCCCCGGGGTTCAAGTTCTCAGAGACAGATCAATCCGAGCCGTTACAGGGTATAAAACAGCCACTCCTTGGCCTAAGAACCCATCGCTCAAAGGATTCTTTCTCTGTCACCAGAAAACCGAAACCACGAAGTAACCTGCAATAGGGCGTGGCCTAGAACATCAGTTGGACTAAGAGAGGTTCAAACCGAGAAGGGTCGGCCGCCGGAGACGGACCTTAGCCAGAGAAGGGGGAGGGGTATGGCTCTGATACCAGATTTCCAGCCTACAAGACTGAGGCGCCAGCACACCTGTCAAAACCGGCTTGACAGGGGAAGGTGTGAATGTTAGTTCCGATGCTCTGACTGGAGACCAAACAGGAGGACTGTAGCGGACTGTAGCAGGTAGGCTGCATCTAAGGAATACAGAGATTCAAGATCAGCATCTTGTAGATCATCATGATGGAGAGAGGCAAGCATATGTAGCACCTTGTCCTTCTTACTTTTGTTAGGACAATTCTTTGCGAAATGTCCATCTTTTCCACAGATGAAGCAAGAAGTATTCTTGGATTTCCCACGAAATTGTTTTTTCCGAAGGAATTTCCACTGGGGTTTAAACCGTTTGTACCGAGAAGGCTTAAACGGAAACCTTTTCTTGTGCTTTCGGGAGGAATGAAAGAACTGCTTGTGATGGAAAGGCTTTTTTGTTGGACAATCACAGTTGTGATCTGAACCTTTGCACTTGATCTTCATCCAGGAAGTGTCACAGGCAGAGGACACTTTATCAGACTTGGACTGTAATTCTTTCCAGATTTTCTTGACATTACAGAGGTTGTCAAGAGCTGTAAGAGCAAAACTGTATAAGGAGCCGATGCTGCAAGATGCCAGAGCAATGTTCTGGTTGCGGAGAAACTGCAGTGTATCAGCACCAAGAGGATCTGGAAGGGAATTCAGGAAGATCTGCTTGAGGTTCTCATCATCAAGGTCACCAATCTTATGGAACCTGTCTGTCATGCGAACATAGTGTTTGTCAAGATCTGGACGAGCCAGAGAACAACACTTGAGCTGTAAAAACTCTTCACGAGCTTTTGTGATATCATTAGAGATAGGACCAAGGAATTCTTGATATAAGACTGTAACGAACTGGCCTTCAGGGAGTTGTACAAGTTGTAATTGCCGATAACCACCAAGAGCTAAATACCATTCCCTGAGTTTTCCTTGAAGTCGTGCAACAAACTTAGTCAGAACACTGACTGAGGTAGCACCTTCTTGTAGAAGTTCAGCATTAATCCAGCCATGGAAATCAGCAAACTTTGATGCCCATTTAGAGACAGGGACATCATCCAGGGTAAAGAACTGTTTAGGATCTTGAGGAGCCATACTGGACCTTATGTTCCACCTCCTACTCCGGTTTGTAAACCTCCTCCACCATCTAAGCCACCCTCTCCGATGGTCCCTCCTTGTTGCATGTATGCTCCAGGATCCTCTCCTTCTTCTTCTTCCCCTGTGAAGAATTTTCCTGGTCCTACTGATTATGGTCCTGATTCTCATGGTATCCGTCATGTTTGGAAAGTCAAGCCACCTATTCTCCCTTCTGGACAACCAAAAGAGATCTCCCCCGCTGAAGCAGCTCTTAATTGGCAAAATGAAAATTCCATAGTCCAAAACCAGTACTTGGAATGTATTCTTGCTACGACCCAGCACACTCATAGTACTGTTGGCCGGCATACTCAGTTGATTCAATCCCTAAAAACAGAAGAATGTCATCAATATAAATCAGGGCCTGATCTTGGATGGGTGCAAAGATTTGCATCATGGCACGCTGGAATATTGATGGAGCCGTCTTCAAACCAAAAGGCATAACTGTCCACTGTAAATGATGACCAGGGACGCAAAAAGCTGTCTTTGGTCTATCTTCAGGAATAATACCAAGTTGCCAAAAACCTGCTTTCAGATCGAACTTGGAGAAGACAGTTGCTGAGGCTAACTGAAGTAACAGAGCAGGACGGGTTGGTAATAGAAATTTATAATCAGCCAGGAAAAAGTTCAGAGGCCGATAATTAATAACCATTCGCATTTTTCCACGGATCTGTTCCGTTCTTTTGTTTACATAGAACGCCTGACATGCCCATGGAGACACAGTAGGTTCAAGTAAGCCTTGAGCTTGTAGTTGGGTAAGCTCTTGAACTGCAAGAGTCAAATGTTCTGGGGGCATTCCAGGGTGACTGGCTTTTGTTGGATTGACATCTTCATTCTTCTTAAAAGGTAAGGAGATGAAGAACTTTGAATTCTGCCAGAGAGGATGTGTGCACTTTGTCAAGAACTCAGTATGAGAGTCTGCACAAGAGGTCTGCAGAAGTTTTCCTTTAAATTCATCAAATAACGTAGGACCTGTTCCTGCAATAAAGATGTTAGAAAAAGGGGACCAGGGGAGAAGTTGTTGTTTATACAAAAGACCTTGGGGAGTCCATTTAAGGGGAAGATGACTCAGGACATCAAATCCTATGATAAGGTCTTTACCGGGACACTGGGATCCTAACATAACATGGGAAAAGGAAAGGGTTGGAAGGAGTTGGATTTTAATGGGTTTTCTAGTAACTAAGGTGATATAGAAGGTTTCACCATTAGCTGCTAAAAAAGGAAGAGGAGGGACTTGGGGTTTCCAGAAATGGTTGGGAAGGACTTTTGGGGACAAAATGGTTGTTGCAGCACCTGTATCTAAGAATGCTATGAGATGTACTGGTTTAGCATATGGTTCAGGAATAAGGGTTACTGCCGCATGGGGTAAGGAGATAGACTGACATGGAAGAGGTGTTAGTTCTTTTTTCTGGGAAAGGAAAGGGATAACCTGGTAGAGGGGATCTGATTCCTCGGACACGGAATAGGAGGACTCTGGGTCTGAGTCTGTGAAGTGTTGGGGATCAACCTCATCTGGGTAGTCAATAGCAAAGAGGGAGAGATCCGTAGGCTCTGCATCTAAGGAATACAGAGATTCAAGATCAGCATCTTGTAGATCATCATGATGGAGAGAGGCAAGCATATGTAGCACCTTGTCTTTCTTACTTCTGTTAGGACAATTTTTTGTAAAATGTCCATCTTTTCCACAGATGAAGCAAGAAGTATTCTTGGATTTCCCACGAAATTATTTTTTCCGAAGGAATTTCCACTGAGGTTTAAACCGTTTGTACCGAGAAGGCTTAAACGGAAACCTTTTCTTGTGCTTTCGGGAGGAATGAAAGAACTGCTTGTGATGGAAAGGCTTTTTTGTTGGACAATCACAGTTGTGATCTGAACCTTTGTACTTGATCTTCATCCAGGAAGTGTCACAGGCAGAGGACACTTTATCAGACTTGGACTGTAATTCTTTCCAGATTTTCTTGACATTACAGAGTTTGTCAAGAGCTGTAAGAGCAAAACTGTATAAGGAGCCGATGCTGCAAGATGCCAGAGCAATGTTCTGGTTGCGGAGAAACTGCAGTGTATCAGCACCAAGAGGATCTGGAAGGGAATTCAGGAAGATCTGCTTGAGGTTCTCATCATCAAGGCCACCAATCTTATGGAACCTGTCTGTCATGCGAACATAGTGTTTGTCAAGATCTGGACGAGCCAGAGAACAACACTTGAGCTGTAAAAACTCTTCACGAGCTTTTGTAATATCATTGGAGACAGGACCAAGGAATTCTTGATATAAGACTGTAACGAATTGGCCTTCAGGAAGTTGTACAAGTTGTAATTGCCGATAACCACCAAGAGCTAAATACCATTCCCTGAGTTTTCCTTGAAGTCGTGCAACAAACTTAGTCAGAACACTGACTGAGGTAGCACCTTCTTGTAGAAGTTCAGCATTAATCTAGGCATGGAAATCAGCAAACTTTGATGCCCATTTAGAGACAGGGACATCATCCAAGGTAAAGAACTGTTTAGGATCTTGGTTAGAGAATGGAGCATATGTTGGAGGGGGCTGTGGTGCAGGTTCAGGATTATGGACCATAGGGTCATCCTGATCACCATCCAACTCATCAACAGTAGGAGGAGCAGGATAAGGAGCAGGGGGATCTTGGCCTGTGTTCATGAAAGAAGGAGAGGATCCTGGAGCATACATGCAACAAGGAGGGACCATCGGAGAGGGTGGCTTAGATGGTGGAGGAGGTTTACAAACCTAATTTCAACCTCACCAGAAGGGTGACGGATATACTGTGGGTCTGTAGACTGAAGAGGTTCTACCGGAGCAGGTTGTTGGGAAGCCATCTGCTGTTCATAAGCCGTGACCCAAGAAGAGGGAAGGAGACGAAGAAGTTCATCTCGAGAAATTTGTCTGGGACATGGGTAAGGCTTGGAACATGGTCAGAATCCACTGAGAGGAATAAGGCATCCTCAGAATGTCTTGTGGACAGATCAAAGGCATGGTTCTGTAACCGATAAGCCATTTGATAGTGGATAGTTCCTGCTAAGGCTGTAGGGGCAAGGGGAGAACCAGAAATTTGGATCTGGAACTTTAACGCGGTAGGGAGAAGAGGATCTGCCAGGGGAACATTGAAGTTAGGGTACAGGGTAAGGAAGATGGTTCCTGCGTTCAAAGTGGTCTGGACAGTAGAACAAACAGCATGTTCATACCGGAGGAAACAACTGTCGAGAAGAGCAATACGGGAGACCACGGGAAGACCTTTCCTGCCATGGAAAGTAAGGGCAAACTTGATTGCACCTAAGTGGAGATGGGTATAACCCTGGTTTTGCCAGTCAGGGATGAGAGAGGTCGGGATCTCCAAAGTGAACAGTTGTTCTTTATCAGTGGCAGGGATGTGATGTAATTCACATCGGGAAGCCTGAACAAGTTCCTTAACCGGAGGGGTTTTCTTCCTAGGGGCCAGAAGAGTTTTCCAGGTAGCAGAAGAGGAAGTCTTCTTTGGGAAGACAGTATAAGGGTTCAGAAGAGGAGAAGGGGTTGCCGGAATAATTTGATCTTCGGGGAGATAATCAAATTCATATAGGGAGTCTATAGAGGAAAAAGAAGATGACCGGGAAGAAGACGGAGAAGTAGAAGAAGAAGAACTTCGAGAAGAAGTAAAACGTCGGGAAGGAGACATACCGTAAAGGAGGCAGAAATCCAAATCCGAGCAGCACTTCCCGTCGGTGAAACTCAATTAGATCAACGGATGCCTAGTCGAGGCCGATCAGGACCCCCGGGGTTCAAGTTCTCAGAGACAGATCAATCCGAGCCGTTACAGGGTATAAAACAGCCACTCCTTGGCCTAAGAACCCATCGCTCAAAGGATTCTTTCTCTGTCACCAGAAAACCGAAACCACGAAGTAACCTGCAATAGGGCGTGGCCTAGAACATCAGTTGGACTAAGAGAGGTTCAAACCGAGAAGGGTCAGCCGCCGGAGACGGACCTTAGCCGGAGAAGGGGGAGGGGTAAGGCTCTGATACCATTCTTTCTCACTAGTTGATGAAGGACAGACGTGTGTCTGATTTGTTGAGGAAGAAACTCAGTCATATAGTTGACTATACCAAGGAATTGCTGGACCTGATGTTTTGTCAGAGGACCATCAGGGAATTGCTGTAGAGAAGTAGCAATATG
>NC_056562.1:21531529-21537740 GCF_013358625.1 Macadamia integrifolia
AATCCGATCCCCTCTACCAGGTTATCCCTTTCCTTTCCCAGAAAAACGACCCAACACCTCTTCCATGTCAGTCTATTTCCTTACCCCATGCGGCAGTAACCCTTATTCCTAAACCATATGCTAGACCTGTACATCTAATAGCCTTTTTAGATACAGGTGCTGCAACAACCATCCTGTCTCCAAAAGTCCTTCCAAACCATTTCTGGAAACCTCAAGTCCTTCCTCTACCATTTTTAGCAGCTAATGGTGAAACCTTCTATATCACCTTAGTTACTAGAAAACCCATTAAAATCCAACTCCTTCCAACCCTTTCCTTTTCCTATGTTATGTTAGGATCCCAGTGTCCTGGTAAAGACCTAATCATAGGTTTTGATGTCCTGAGTCATCTTCCCCTTAAATGGACTCCCCAAGGTCTTGTGTATAAACAACAACTTCTCCCCTGGTCCCCTTTTTCTAACATATTTCTTGCAGGAACAGGTCCTACTTTGTTTGATGATTTCAAAGGAAAACTTCTGCAAACTTCATGTGCAGACTCTCATACTGAGTTCCTGACAAAGTGTCCTCATCCTCTCTGGCAGAATTCAAAGTTCTTCATCTCCTTACCCTTTAAGAAGAATGAAGATGTTAATCCAACAAAAGCCAGTCATCCTGGAATGCCCCCTGAACATTTGACGCTTGCAGTACAAGAATTAACCCAACTACAAGCTCAAGGATTACTTGAAGCTACTGTGTCTCCATGGGCATGTCAGGCGTTCTATGTGAACAAAAGAACATAACAGATCCGTGGAAAAATGAGAATGGTTATTAATTATCGGCCTCTGAACTTTTTCCTGGCTGATGATAAATTTCCATTACCAACCCGTCCTGCTCTGTTACTTCAGTTATCCTCAGCAACTGTCTTCTCCAAGTTCGATCTAAAAGCAGGTTTTTGGCAGCTTGGAATTATTCCTGAAGATAGACCAAAGACAGCTTTTTGCGTCCCTGGTCATCATTTACAGTGGACAGTTATGCCATTCGGCTTGAAGACGGCTCCATCAATATTTCAGCGTGCCATGATGCAGATCTTTGCTCCCATTCAAGATCAGGCCCTGATTTATATTGATGATATTCTTTTGTTTTCATCTACACAGGATGAACATTTAAGCCTCCTTCAACATTTCCATCAGATTGTTCAAGACTATGGAATCATGCTTTCCCCAAAGAAAATGCAGATTGGTGTCTCCACCATTGATTTTCTTGGTGTCACTATTACCAAAGGAACATATGAACTCCAGCCACATATTGCTACTTCTCTACAGCAATTCCCTGATGGTCCTCTAACAAAACATCAGGTCCAGCAATTCCTTGGTATAGTCAACTATATGACTGGGTTTCTTCCTCACCAAATCAGACACACGTCTGTTCTTCATCAACTATTGAGAAAGAATGCTCCTCCCTGGTCAGCTGAACATTCTGCAGCTATCCATGCTCTGAAGCAGCTAACTACAAGACTTCCCTGTTTACAGATTCCTTCTGATGGGCGTAGAATTCTCCAAACAGATGCCAGTGATACTCACTGGGGTGCAGTTCTCTTAGAAGAAAACCCTGATTCTACAAGAACAGTTTGTGGCTATAAGAGTGGCTCATTCAAAACCTCTGAAGCCCATTATCACTCCACATTCAAGGAAATTCTTGCAGTTCGCCGTGGCATTGAAAAGTTCCAGTTTCACCTCATTGGACACAGGTTCCTCATTGAACTGGACATGTCAAGCTTTCCTCGAATGCTTGAGTTCCGACAGAAACAGCTCCCTAATGATCAACTGCTCCGATGGGCTCAATGGTTCTCAAAGTGGTCCTTTGATATCAAACACATCAAAGGAAAAGAAAATGTCTTGGCAGACTTCCTTTCCCGACTTACCTCTACCTTTTCAGTCATCCCACTCCTATACCCTCTAACTCTAGGAGCTTCATCTTCCTCCTCCTCAGCCACACCACAGCCTCTACCCAGTCCAAGTCATAACCTGTGCTGTAACATCCCTCCTCATCTCCCTCCTGAAATCCTTCATACCTTAACCTACAAAGCCATCCTCACCTATAGTAAGCTCACAGCCATCCAGCTTCTTCAAATAGCCCTTCGCCAAGAAGGTCTCTTTCTTGCTGGTTCATCTTGCCACCCAGACTTCCCCTACCTCACAGTCTTCACCTTCAATTCCTCGTATGACCTACAGGAATTACCCTTCATATATAAATGCATTTTCTTGCATTTATGTACAGCCTACTCCATAGCCATCAGTTTTCCCCTTCATTCCATTCAAATGATGTGCTTCCAATGGTGTAGTCCAGTCCAACCCCATAGACCTAACCTTCCAATTTTCCAGTTTCTACAGCTCTTTGCTCCCATGGAAACTTGGTTGGATCTCTTCACCTCTCTTCTCCCACCAGATGATTCCCCTGATATCCCTATGCATCATACCATTATCCTTTTCCATAGACCTCCAGCAGTGCTCCAAGTCACTGACACTCCTCATACCCTAAACCCCTGCCATTTCATCAACTACACGACAGACTACCATGTGTATGGAACCAAGCCCTATACTCTCTTCATCAATCGCCGACAGCATAGATCAGAGTGGCGACAGTTTCTTCACACCATGTGCCAAATCAATGATACTCAGCCACATCAAGTACCAGCCCCTCTTCTCCAGACCGTTGATTCTGCTTGGGAACTTCACCAGAACGGTCGTCTTCCTTGTCCTCGTCTTATCCCTCTCATGGATGCCTATGACGATTGGCTCATTGATAAGGCAGCATTCTATCCGTACAGCAGTTCTTCGGATCCAGATACTGATTAAGTATGTTTTGTATGTATTGCGTAGTGAGTGAGTAGTGTATGTATTAAGTAGTGATGTATGTATGTAGTGAGTATTGATGTATGTGTGTAGTGAGTAGTGTATTAAGTAGTGAGTAGTGTATGTGAGTAGTGAGTAGTGTATGTATTGAGTAATGTATGTATGTATGCCGACACTCCCGACATACGGTCCCACATGCATGTGAAGTCCATGTGAAGGACACATGGCTTGGGTCCCACATGTCCTCCTTATCTTTGTAACCTTTGGCTATTTAAAGCCCCTTAGTTAATGGATTTGGGCAAGAGCCCTTTGACGTATACCAGTGAGATAAGAATGGTATCAGAGGCTGGATATGTTTAAAAATATTCTCCAATGGGTTCTCCTAAGATCCTCCTCTGATCATGCTCCTATTCTAGTTGTGTCAAATGCGATCCCCAGACCAGGTAATATCCTTTTTAGATTTCATAATTTTTGGATGGAGCATGAACACTTTGATAATGTAATTCAGGATGTGTGGAACAAGGAAATATCTGGAAATCCTATTCATATTCTTTCTCAGAAACTTAAGCAGGTTAAGTTGTTTATCAAGCCTTGGGCGAGAAATAATTTTCCTAACATTGATGAAGAAGTAAAGAAAGCTTCCGATCACCTGAATTCAGTTCATCAAGAAATTGAGGCTACAGGGATGTTCGATGCTCTTTTTGGCCACGAGGCAGATGCCAAAACAGCTTTATTGAAAGCCACCCAGTTGCAGGACAATCTATGGGCTCAAAAAGCAAAGCAGAGGTAGATGAAAGACGGGGGCAAAAATTCAAAGTTCTTCCACCTATCAGTGAAAATGCAACGGGCTTGCAATCAAATCCGCACTTTGCAGAATGCTGATGGGGAGTGGATGAACGACCAGCAGCAATTGTCTTCATATATTTCCAATTATTATGAAGAGTTTCACAGCTTATCCCACACTTCACCTCACCCTTAGTTACTGTATTGTATTCCCTGCGTGATTTCGGACGATGATGCTCTTTATTTGGAGGTTGAACCGTCTTCAGAGGAAATAAAAAAAGCCGTTTGGGATTTGGACCCAGATAGCTCCCCTGGACCTGACGGCTTCTCAGGGAAATTCTTTAGGCGGGTATGGCGCATTGTTGAGGGTGATTTTTGCAAGGCCGTAGCGTATTTCTTCAGATGGGGAGTCCTTCCAAAGGGTGTGAATTTTTTTCTCTCTTATCCCCAAGGTGGTGGGGGCTACTACTCTCGACAAGTATAGGCCTATTTGCTTGAGAAATTATTTCTATAAGGTGTTACGAAGATCATGGCAAGTAGAGTTGCAATCCTCCTTCCCAGGCTGATTTTGAAGGAACAAGGGGCGTTTCAAAGGGGGAAGATAATATTAGAAAATATTAGCCTTGCTTCAGAATTGGCTAATCTGATGTATACCACTGTCAGGGGAGGCGGGATGGGTCTCAAGGTCAATGTATAGAAAGCCTACGATTCCCTATCCTGGGAATTTCTCTTTGTCGTACTTGGGAAGTTCGGATTTCCTCGGAAATGGATTTCTTGGATCCAAGAAATTCTCTCATCTTCAAGGATTTCGATTTTAATAAATAGAGGTCCAGTGGGGTTTTTTGGTGTGGATCGTGGTCTTCGTCAAGGTGATCCGTTATCTCCCATTTTGTTTATTTTAGCTGAGGAATGGCTCTGCAGAGGATTAAATAAAATGGTCTCGGAAGGATCCATAAAATCGCTATCGGGTCCAAGAGGTGCCTGTACCCCAACTCATTTACTATATATGGACGATATTTTCATTTTCATGAATGCGTCAGTTAAGTATGTTAAAAATCTGCATTTATTTTTATCAAAATATCAAGAGTGCTCTGACCAACATTTTAATCTCGATAAGAGCAAAGCCTTCTTTGGGAAAGTCGCCCCCATAGGAAACACTTTATTAGTAATTGTCTGGGAATTCAGACCTCAAAATTTCCTACAAGGTATTTGGGTGTAGAGATCTTCAAGGGAAGAGTGAAGAAAAATCACCTCTTACCTTTGATGGATAAGATTAAATGCAGATTGACCGCCTGGAAAGGGAAGCTTCTCTCGATGGCTGGTCGCGTGGAGTTGGTTCGATTAGTAATTTCAAGCATCCCTATCCATAATTTTGCGGTTTATTGGTTGCCTCAGTCCATTATTAAAATTGTAGAGTGGTGGATGAGAAACTTTATCTGGTCGGGTCAAATGGAGGTGCAGAAAAAAATTGTGATTACATAGGAGGACAGTTGTAAGCCCAAGGACGAGGGAGGCTTGGGTATCAGAAAATTGAGAGATGTGAATGAAACTTGTTTAAGCAAGTTTGCCTGGCAGATCAAATATGAAGACAATATTATGAGCAAATTTTTTAGAGCAATGTTTGTTCAGAAAGACGACTCTCTTAGGAAAGGGTACAAGTCTTCCTCCATTTGGCCAGGGCTGAAAAGGGTGTGACAATTTGTGTCGGACATGGAAAGATGGATGGTAGGAAATGGGAAAAAAATCATGTTCTGGACAGATAGATGGTTAGAAAACTATTCTCTAGCGGAGTCTTCTAATTTGGAGTAGGAAATGTTCATAGGGAAGAATCTGCGCTTGGCAGATTTTATTCGAAATGGTGAGTGGTGCTTCCCTAATGCTTCTTTGAAATTCCTTGTCAACGGATGAGGAGGTGCGCTGTAAGGGTGTGATAATGCCTTTTAGGTGCGGTTTGTGTGGTTGAGTAGAAGAATCCATCCTTCACCTGTTTATTCATTGTGAGTATACCCAGGCCCTGTGGAATTCTTTTTGTGATTTACTGGGTATCAGGTGGCAGGCTCTTGATAAGATGGCGGACATTTTAGCATGGTGGAAATGGAAAGCAAAGTCCATAATTTTTTCAAAGGTGTAGCTCTGTGGCTTTATTCTTGTTCTGTATGCTGTCTGGATGGAGAGAAATGCTAGATATCACGATGGTGTGGCTCTTAATTATAAGCATATTTTTGCAAGGGTTAAAGGAGAAATTGGTATGTTTTTCAACGTTCATCTTGGGAAGCCTCTTTCTATCTCGGACCTGTTATGTGCTAGAAGAATGGAAATTCCTCGAGTAACATGCACACGTAGAGAGATTGTTGAAGTGCACTAGTGTCTTCCATTTCTAGGATGGATCAAGCTAAACATTGATAGATGCTCCTTGGGTGATCCAGGGAAGGCCAAAGCAGGTGGCATTTTTAGAAATGAGAAGGGAGAGAGTCTCCTGAACTACAGAGAATATGTAGGTATCAGAACAAATTTTGAAGTGGAATTATTGGCGGTGATTGCTGGTCTTGAACAGGCAAAGATGCATGGTTTTCAGAACCTTTGGATTGAATGCGACTTTG
>NC_056562.1:21537840-21686646 GCF_013358625.1 Macadamia integrifolia
TTGGGTTTACTGAAAGTGGGGTGTGACAGCTTGGTATCAGAGCTTGATGCTTTGCCTTAACTCACAATCTCAGCCAAACCTTGAATTGTGTATCAGGATTGAAAATAAAAAAGACTTCAAAGACAACAATTAATAGAATTGCACAACCTGGAGACAAGCATAGGTGTCAAAGCCGATTCATTAGATAAAGAATTTGAATACATAGGTGTCAAACCAATATTCCCATCACCCACGAAGCGTATTCATTTCCAAATGTAGTCCCGGAGTACATGATACCGGGAAACATCAACCACAAAGTGTATTCCATGACTACATTTAATCTAATGCACATAATTAATGCATGAATACAACAAACATACGGCAATCACGATACTGGAACCACCTCGGCCACATCGGATTCTGTCTCACAACATACATTTCATATCATTTGCATCAAAATATAACATGTTATAGAATATCATAATCATTTAAGCAATTTAAATAATCATGTGAAAATCCTACACATGCGAGCAGTTCTATAATAATTAAACAATCCCAAAATAAAAGTCGACCATCCCTCACCTTGTTTAAGTTTGAACGGATTAGGTTCCAAGTATAGCCACCAAATGCTCAATTCAATTCTGGCCCCAAGGTATGTGCACGTCTCTGTCCTAGACACAAAGGCAATCTAGTGTTATTGCGTGTCGGGAATATCAGGGAAACCATAGTGTTTACCTCCAAAGGAGTCATGACACTGTCTAACCTAGAGAGTACAGGTCACCAGATTCAGTCACTGAAAACAGGGTTGGAACCCACCGGATTCATCAGGTGTGAATCTGATGGAGGAAACAGAGAGCTCATAAGAGCTTCCTATTCACCGAAAACAACCCACCGAATTCAGCCCCAGGTGTTTCCGGTGGCTGTTTCTGGTGGAGACACAGAAAGTGACTTTGCCATTTGGGGCTTTTCGGCTCAGGCCCGATCACCGGGGTTTGTTCCATGGAGTTTGCAGGGGTTATTCCTAGCATCATTTTAATCCAAAGAAATCCCACCATTGGGCCATTTGCGAGATACATCGATTGAATGATCGAAACCCTAGATGGTCATTTGGTCACAAGTGTTGCCGGAGCTCACCAGATTTGGTTTGAGCTCGTCAATCACACTAGGGAGGTGAAATATGTACTCCCCAAGCTTGGGGTGGTGTGGGGTCAAGTGGTCTCATTGAAGTCTTCCCAAGTGGGGGTGGGGTTGGCTGCCCTTATAATGGGCTCAGTAGCCCTCCACCAATCATCAACTTCATTTTGCAATTGATAGCTGGCACATAGTATTTTTTGCTCATCATTGCAGCCCGTCAACTTAAAGACTTTCTCCGTACCCCCTAATCCATCTTGAGGGGAACAAATAATCATGGCTCACATTGGAGAAGTATGGGGGCCTCAGCCTTTGGAAATTCTCCATCATATTAGTTAAGTTACTCCAACCCTCTACGTGCACTTGGACCTGCCCTTGCACTTGCCCGGGTAATTGTCCTTGAAACTACCCTTGCATGTGTCCATGCACTTGCCCTTGCATCCCATCAGATGTCTGAAGGGTGATTGAGCCAGCTGGCACTGGGGCTGGTATCGATGGAGTAGGGGGTGCGGGAGATGCATTCCGGGCTTTAATAGCAGTCTAGATCCAGGTATCAATCCCGACCATGAACTGCGTTTTCCTTTCTTCCACCTCACGCATCATGTTGCCCATTATGTTGTCCTATGCCATGAGAAAAGGTGGGGTCGATGGCACACTACTCGGTCTACCTGTTGAGGAATCTTAATTAGTCACGCATATACAGATAGCAAGCACGTTAAGGTCAACATGCATAGTGGGACCTGCATGCATACACAAGGAGTAATTTAGGGTTAGAGCATGCACAGGTGGGGTCCACCAAGTATTGAAATCCGATCATATGCGTATTAGAGCGTAAATACCTAATTAAGGAAGCAAATATTATAATATAAATAAAATAAAAATTCATTCCCAAAATAGTTCACCAGAAACAGGGGTTTTTCACCGAAAATATGGGTTGGTTCTCTGGAAATATGACTGATATTTCCAGTGACCAAAAAGGAGACCAAAATTAAAAAATTTCCTCACCGGATTCAGGTCCAGTGTTTCCGGTGGACCCAAAAATGCTATAAATAGGCTCGGGTTTCATTCTCTTCTCACAAAACCCTATTCTATCAGTTGGAGAAGGAGAGGAAACGGTTAAGGAAGGTCTCCCCAGCCATTCCCTAATTTTTGCTTGCGATTTTACGCCCGATTGATGCCATACACACATCCAAGGTGAGTTCTTCTTTGACTTAGGTTTTAAGATTTTCTCTTTGGTTTTTGGCACTCTTCCTAACTTAGGTTTTATTCTTCTTAAACCTTAGGAACTTTGTGTTGCAACCATGTCTGGTTGTCATGTTTGTCCCCGCCGTGGTGCCGCACAACCGGTTATTCTGGAGGAAGAACAATATGATCACAGATAGGAGCAGCAAGATCACTGGGAGGAGTTTGAGTATAGGAATGTCGACCCTGGGAAGTATGTGAGAACAAGGGACTTCTATCAGTTTTGCCTCCATCAATGCTTTGAAGCCCTAGGGTGGTACCATATCCTAAAATCAAACGTGAAGTACTACCCAAGGCTTATGAGGCTCTACTACTGCAATCTGCGATGTTAGAATTGTGACACTGAGGAGATGAGGATCACCTCGAGGGTGGAGGGAGTCGATATCTCCTTTGGCATGGCTGAGTTAGCCAACATACTAATGATCTCCCATGAGGGAGAGCTAGCTTACTGCCTGCCTAGGACTCCATTTTATGACTTCCAAAACTTTGATGTCCAGGCGAAGATGGACAACATGTTCACAAAGGAGGCTTCTGGGTGGCACTTGATTGCTAATTATCAGGCTACATCGAGGGTCATATGCAGAGCCATTCAGCTGAATGTCCTCCTTACCAACAATCATTTTGATGAGGTATCCATTCTACAGGCCTATGTCACTTACTGTGTCTACATGGGGCTATAGGTTTGCCTCCCCTATCTGTTGATGTGGACCATGGTGACAAGGGCCAAGGGAGGGGCATGTAGGGCTAGAAACCTCTACTACAGATGGATCTTGACCGATGTCTTCTTACGCTTTGGTGTGGACTTGCAGGATGAGGAAAGTTTAGGGACTGATGTCTTGGATTTCAACCAAGACTCTCTGATAAAGATGACATTGAACATGGATGAGGTCACTGAGGATAAGGATGAGGCTGAGGAGGAACAACCAATGGATATAGGGAGGTGGTAATGGAGGTGGTCACGATGGTGATCAGGAGGGTGATGGAGGTGCTGATCTTACTGTCCCTCCACATGTGCCTTCTACTAGCGTGATTCCACCACCTAACCCTTAGACTATGGGGACTTTTGTTGCCTCCTCTTCTTGTGGCACTAGGGGTTCAAGGCCCACGAACTCAATGATGTGATGGTCCACCTGGATACCACCACCAACATACTAAGGAGGATGGACACTCGACTAGAGAGTGTGGACAAGAGCTACTGCCTGCTGAACACATAGGTAGCCTCCCTAGAGGCACAGATACAGGCAATGGTCTTCCACCTTGCCATTCCAGTGCCAGAGCTGGGAGTACATGGTCAGAACCGAGCTCAAGGCCGAGGGTAGAATCAGCAGTAGGACCAACAGTAGTAGTGGCTTATGTTGCCACATAGTCTAGGATTTCCCTTGTTATGCTTTCCTTACAGTTCTTATGCTCTAGTGTTAGTTGCAATTTATTTCCTGTCATTTGCTTCTGTTATTTGAATTCCTAGATTTTTAGGCTAGTTAGGATTTCCTACTTTCTATCTTTTATTTTGAGAAAAATTGGTGTAAGCTTATGTACTCAGTTCTTTATTATAATGAAACGGCTTTGACACCTATACTTGTCTCGTACTTGTGCAATTTCTATAAATGGTTGTCTTTAAGATTTTTATTTAAATCCTAATCCCCAAGTTATGGTTTGGTTGAGATTGCGAGTTAAGGCAAAGCATTGCGCTCTGATACCAAGCTGTCATACCCGAATTCTAGTAAACCCAACTTACCATTAGGAATACCGGTGGTGTGAGTAAGATGTGAATCATGTTACAAACCTACCAAGATCTCTGATAGCAGTACCTTAACACACAAAATCTCACAACACAAACCAACCAATAGCAGCAGAATCCGAATATAATAGCCAAAACATAACTTAAGATGGGGAACATCTAATGATATCATATAAATAACCAAGTTATTCCATTACAATTTTCCATGACTTACAAATAATAAGCCCAAAATATACCATTCACAATTCGGTATTAGAAATAACAAAAATACCCCAAGCATCTCATGGTGTCACATATGCACAGTAGTCGCAAGCACAATCTTGGTCATGCTCCCCTACTTCGGGCATCCACCCATTGCTCACTCCGTACTCGGGTCTGAAGAATAGAGAGTCACAAGCTATAGGCACGACTACATCATCTAAAAGAGGCATATACATGGGGTGAGCTTGCAACTTGCTCAGTGAGGGGGTGGAGTTCAAGCACAACCAAGCACAAATGTTCACACACACACACACATATATTCTATGTTGACATGTATACAGGAATTAAACACATAGTCCATGATGCGAATGATGTAATCTATTTGGTTATTAAACCACCTAACAATACAACTAAGTTGGGTAATGCTACAATGGCACATTAGACTGTATCCTTGGTTTGGGAACCGCCATCCACTACACAGTGATACAAACCCTAGCCGTGATTAGAAGTCTGCCGGTCCCGGGATGCATCCATCAGTCACCCAGCAAACCCCTGATAACTGCCTCTTGGCAGTCATAGCACCGGAATCACCATTAGTCACGCCAGACTAGTTCTCACCTCTGGCAACAATCACATCGTACCGTGGGTGTGGCATTCTAAGAAGGTTCATTGAACATACCACAATTGGGTTATCCAACACCTTACCCCTGTCGGCAAGGGGACGTAGCATAGGGAATGTCACCTACCACAATATCCTACATGCCTTTCATAATGATACAGTTTGTATGGACCATGCAACACCAGGATCACCATCGACCATGAAGCTGGTCTATTTCCAAGTATAGTCCCGGGGTACACAATACCAGGATACCATCGGCCACAAGGTGTAATCCATGATTATATACCTATTCTAGCATACAAAGCAGTTGAGTATGGACTATGTAACATCAGGATTCTCATCAACCACGAAGCGTATCCATTTCCAAATGCAGTCCCGAAGTATACGATACTGGGAAACCATTGGCCATAAAGTGTATTCCGTGACTACATCTAATCTAATGCACATAATCAATGCATGAATGTAACAAACATACGGAAATCATGGTACCGGAACCACCTCGACCACACTGGATTCTGTCTCACAACATACATTTCATATCATTTCCATCAAAATATAACATGTTATAGAACATCATCATCATTTAAGCAATTTAAAGAATCATGTGAAAATCCTACATAGACGAGCAGTTCTATAATAATTAAACAATCCCAAAATAAAATTCAACCATCCCTCACCTTGTTTAAGTTTGAATGGATCGGGTTCTAAGTACGGCCACCGAGTGCTCAATTCAATTTTGACCTCAGTGTACATGTGCATCTCTGTCCTAAACACAAAGTTAATCGGGTGTTATTGCTTGTCAGAAATACTGGGGAGAAACCATAGGGTTTACCTCCAAAGGAGTCAGACACTGTCCAACCTGGATAGTATAGGTCACTAGATTCAGTCACCATAAACAGGGTTGGAACCCATCGGATTCATCAGATGTGAATCCGGTGGAGGAAACAGAGAGCTCATAAGAGCTTCCTATTCATTAGAAACAACCCATCGGATTCAGCCCAAGGTGTTTCCAGTGGCTATTTTTGGTGGAGACACAGAAAGTGCCCGTGTCATTTGGGGATTTTCGGCTCGGGCCCGATTGCCGGGGTTTGGTCCTTGGAGTTTGTAGGGGGTGTTCCTAGCATCATTTTAATCTAAAGAAATCCCGATTCTATCGAGCCATTTGGGAGATACATCGATCGAACGATCGAAACCTTAGATGGTCATTTGGTTACAAGTGTTGCTGGAGCTCACTGGACTTGGTTTGAGCTCGACAATCACACTAGGGAGGTGCAATACGCACTCCCCAAGCTTGGGGTGGTGTGGGTTCAAGGTTCACATCCATACACACCTTATCTTAGTTTAAAATGAAGAGAGAGAGACAGTGGTAGGAGAGGTGGATCTTACCTCCGACAGGGATTTCAGAAACCAAGCGTGCAGCCGACACCAAGGTAAGCTCCAAACTCCTTCTTCCCTCCTCTTCCTTTTTCTCCTCTTTTTTCCCTCTCCCATGTTTTGTACAAATGAGAGAAATGAGGAAATGAGTCCTCATTTCCACTTATATAGTAAGTTCTCAGTAGGGCCTATTTGGTTGGTCCTAGTCCAGTCCAAGTAAGTTATTCCGGCATTTGAGACATGCATGCCCGTCTCCTTTGACTTATATGAAACACAATTTACGGGGAAGGTGCGGAAGAGTGTGTGTGATCATCTGGGGCTGTTCCCGATGTGGGAGGTGGGGTCCACGGGCATCGAAACTAGTTCAGCAGCACAAGTGCCACTAAATTCAGCCCACCGGATTCAGGCCCAGGTGCCTCTATTGGTCTATTTTTGGTGGTCAAGATAGCTACGTGTCTTGACTGCTTGCTCTCCACAAGTTGGTCTTGCACGAGTAGTTGCCCTAGGCTATGCACATAACCTTCCGATAGTTTTGGTACGTATCGGGATTCGAGTGTAGGGTGCCGAGTCACTTACCGTCTATAATCGAAAGGCTTGAATCCTATCTAGTTGGATTGGAAAGCAACGCACGAGCAAGTGGGGTCATCTCTCCCCCTTTTGTAATGGGCAGCCGCGAGCCAAAACTCGATGGTACTTTCTAATTCTGATCTGAGACCTATCACAACAGTTCAAATTAGACCAGGTTAGGGCACTGGTGTAACATTCAAACCTTCCAAGCCTAAGCAATAAGTCACCTAATGCCTTCCCACTTGAATCCTGTCGCTTGTTGTAAATTGCTGAGAAGACCTTGGACACATCCCTAGGAAAACCCCCTAGTGATTGGAAAAAGTTGGACAAAAGTCTATCCAACACGGCACTAGGATGACCACCGAAAACATCACCTCAATCTGGTAGTGCTTGCTATATTGAAATGACTCAAATGCCTATGGGTCCAGCTACGCACATCGTGACCAAGTCCAACTAACCTCCCAAACTACATTGCACCTTTCCCTATGACTTGCACACCCTGTGAGTCAAAGGTGGTGACAAATAAGCCCTAAGGCCGCCCTCTATATAAGGGAGAAATGAGCTCATTTTCTCATTTCTCACTTGTACACAACGTAGGATAGGGAGAGGAAAGAGGAAAAAGAGAAGAAGAAGAAGAAGGGGAAGCTCCTAGCTACATGTGTAGTTGCTGGTTACCGCCGAAGATAGGTGCTACCTTCCCAAACCCTTTTTCCTTCCATTTTGGTTTTTGGTTTATTGGAAAACCATTGATTCACTGGGTTGGAGGGGTATACCTTGACCCCTGTGACTCCCGATGGTCCAATTGGTGTGCATTGCACTCCCTAGCATGTTTCTCTAACTCAAATCAAGCTACCCTAGATCCAATGATATTTTAACCAAATAAGGAGGTTAGGGTTTTAACCGTTTCTTCTCTGTATCTCCCAAATGCCTCGGTGGAAATATAAATAGTTCAGTTTTAATGAGAGGAGAGAAGACCCCCTACAATCTTTATGAACAAATCCCAGAAATCAGGCCCAAGCCAACAAACCCCCATGAAGTTTGGTCAGTAGAAGGAGACCCACTGGAAGGATAGGGTTAATCCGGTGACCAAAATCCGATTACCTTTGAGACCTCAAGTGGCCTCTACCGGGCCATCGGATTCACACAGTGTTAATCCAGTGTCTTGAATCTTGAATTTGGTGACACTTCTGAACTGTCAAATTTATAGTTTTGATACTTTTTTATGGAAACCCTGTAGGTCCACCTAGATGTTCTCGACACGTGTTAACACCCGTTTAACCTTGTACCTAGGACAGACACGATCAAAAATTGGTGAGGCCTAGTAGGGTTCAAATCAGGTACACAACTTGGGAATTTTCACTCGTTCAGTTGACAGACGAGGTGAGTAGTGGCCTGACTTTATTTTGGTGTGTTTTAACATTATAGAACTATGTGCACGTCATAGAAATTATGTTTAGCTAATTCAACTGCTTATATTATATATTCGAATTGTATAACATGTTTAATTGCTATTGAACTGTATACATATTTTGGGTTGTCTTGAGGTTATTCCGATACCATGATCTTCATATGGATGATTGCATCATGCATTGGGTGCACATTAGAGTTAGCTATGGTTGTGTATAAATGATGTGGCCGATGGTAATTTTGGTACTGCATATCCCATATTGAACTATATGTTACTAGATAGGCTTAGACATTGATGCGATCTTGGTGCGATGTCATTGTTGCCGGAGGTAAATGCTAGTCCGTTATGGCCAATGGTAACTCCGATGCTATGACTGCTAGAAGGTGGTTATCAGGGGTTTTCGAGGTGATTGACAGTTGCATTTCAGGACCGATAGGCTCCTATTCACGACTAGAATTTGTATTTTTGGGTAATCTATCTGTAATTTTCAGAACCAGGGATACAACCTAATGCGACGTAGTAGCATGAACCCGAATTAATTGCATGTTAGGTGGTTTAAAGTAAAATGAATTGCATCATTCTCGTATCGTAGACTATGTGTATTTTCTTGCATGAATCCCATCCCTCACTGAGCTAGTTGTAGCTCACTTCATGTGCATGTTGCCTATTAGATGATGATGTAGGTACCGCTGTGTCACTAAGCAGTGACACTTCTTCCTTTATGGCCGAGTACTGTGGTGACTGGTGGACACTAGAACCTGAGGAGCACGATCCCGATTATGCTTGTGATAGTTGTGCATATGCCACACCTTTTGCCGAGAGTGGGACTGTTGTCTTCTCTGATGCCGTATTTTTGTATAATATACTTTTTAGGTAACTATATGTATGTTTTGGTAATTATGAAAATTAATAACTCTTGTTATGTAATATAATTAACATTAGTTGTTCCCCCAACTTGATTTACATGATTCTGCTACGATGATTTTAGTTGGTTCAATAATGGTGTGATTGTGATGGTTAAGGTACTCCTATTAGAGATCATGGTAGAGATATAAGACATGTAAGCGTCTTATTCACACCGCTGGTATACTAGTGGGAGCGAGGTGTGATAGCTTGTTATCAGAGCGTGATGCTTTGCCTTAACTCACAATCTAACTGAACCTTAGGATATTGGGGGATTAGGATGAAATAAAAATTTTATATTAATCATTAATTAATAGTGCACAAATAGGAGACAAATATAGGTGTAATCAGATTCTTTGATAAAGAAATTTAAAGCATAAGCCTTTACATCCATTTCCTTGAAAATAAAGTATTGAAAGCAAGAAATCCTAAATAATTCCTTTACAAAGTTCATAACTGACAGAATGTAGAAATAGAAAAGTAAAATGTAGAAATAACAACCAGAATATCATAACTAGAATTAAAAGCCTTCTGTGCGGGAAAGCTAGAAAGCGGGAAATCCTAAAGCTAGACGGGCATCCTAGTGCCACTACTCCTGAGGTGGTGCTGGTGTTGCTGGCTGTGCCAAAGGTATCCCAAAGAACATCGCCATGTCCTTCAACTGCTGCTTCAGTGACATGACATGACTGTCCAGTATATAGTACCTCGGTCTATGCTTTCAAGTCATTTATCGACCCTCCGAAAAATGTTGTTCGTGGTGTCCAGATGACTAACCATGTCACTCCACCCAAAATCTTGTGGTTCCCTAGAAGAAGAGGCCCCGGATGTCCCCATCGATCTTGGTGGTGGGGAAAGTTCCCAAGAGCGGGTGGAATGACATCATCCTGTCCGAGTCCACCCACAGGGTTCCCCTTGACATCTATGGGCTCTTGATGCATCTGTGGCTGCCCCTGTTGTTGCTGCTTTAGCCCCACATCCTCGTCTTTATCTTCTTTAGTGTCCTCGTCGATGTTGATAGTCACCTTCTTAAGGGACTCATGATTGAAGTCCACCACATCAGCCCCTAGAGCCTCCTCCTCATAATTCACCACGAAGTGGTTGAACACCGAGGTCAGAAGTTTGCTATAGCATAGGTTCCCAGCCCGACGATCCTCAGCCTTGTTCACCATATTGCATATGATGATATAAGGAAGGTTGAGTTGATTCCTCATGTAGACGAAGTAGGTCACATATGCCTGTAGGATGGAGACCTTGTCATAGTGACTGCTAGTAAGTAGAATGTTCAGTTGCATTATCCTACTTATGATTTATGGAGTAGCGGTAGTTGGTGGAGCGAGACCACCTAAATTCCTCCCTAGTCAACATCCGGTCCATCTCATCTTGGACATCAAAGCTCTAAAAGTCAGTCGAGCCAGTCCTTGGAGGACAATAAGCCAACTCTCCACCATTGGCCACCCTCAGAATGTAAGCCAACTTCACCATATTGAAGGAGATATCGATCCCCTTCACCCTTGAAGTAATGCATATATTCTTTGTGCCACGGTTCTCACATCTAAGGTTGCGATAGAAGTACCTCACGAGCCTAGGGTATTGTAGCTTTCTGGCTTTAGGATTTGGTACTAGCCTGCCGTGCCAAACTTTTGACAGATACAGAACCATCAAAAATCCCTTGCTCAGACATGTTTGTCGAAATTGAAATTCTTGTCTTCAAAAAATCCCTGTGGGCTTGTTCTACCACCAACCGGGACCATTGGTGGTCATACATCTCTTTGGTTGGAATGGTGGGCGATCAATTTGCAGCCATACGATGGGGAAAGGTGGGGCGTGACGTCATTTTCATGAATAAATGAGAACCTAGAGTTTTGAAGATCAAAACCTAAGTTAGAACAAGAAAAGTTAAGCAAAAATACCAAATTTAGGTTAAGAGTGTAGAGAAACTTACTGTGGTTGCTTGTCCTTCCCTTGGCTGTTTCCCCCTTTTCTCCACATAAAAGTTAGGTTCTAGAATGAGAAAGTGACCCTTGGACTACCTTTTATTGTAAGTCTAGGCTTCACTGGAAGCAGCCAGTGGAAAAGGCACCTCAATCTGGTGACCTGTTTCCGGTGAAGTTTGGAGCCCAAAATAGGTTCTATTTTCCCACCGAAAATACTCACCAGATTCAACAAAGGCCTTCCGATGACCTATTTCTAGTGTGATTTTTTACTGTATTTTTGGGTTTCTTTTGTGCTTCCATGCCTATTACTTTTATGCGGGCCCTTCCCTATGCATGTTCAATTGTAAGACATGCTAATATATGTATTTGTGATGGCTAATGGAAATTCCCAAACAGGAATTATGTCGCGTTGGAACACCTATTCTGACTCGAATCCATCGCCTCCCACTTCCCCATGCGAGGTAGAGGTAGGCCATCTAATGCACCTATTGCCCCTACAGTCCTTAACGCCTCTGGGCTTTGGGTTGTCGACTCCATCATGAAGCCTCTGAGACTATAATGTGACAACGCCGCCGCTGTGTACTACTTCAAGAATGACAAGCATTCTAGCAAAGCTAAGCATGTTGGAGTGAAGTACAAATTTTTGAAGGAAGCTGTTCAGGAATAGAAGGTGTCTGTATCTCACATAAAGACAAGTCTTATGATTGCAGATCCGTTGACCAAGGCAATGACGCCTAAGCTCTTTGTAGATCTTGTATCTGATATTGGTCTTACAAGAGTTTAATGTATTGGTCACATTTTATTATAGACACCCTCTATTATTTGTTATGATCATGTTTATGGATGAGCCTGATCATTTCTCATTTCTATCTTTGTGTATACAATTATTGCGATATGAATAAGATATTATTGTTTGGACCGTTTATTATTTGTTTCCCTACTTAAGAACCGATTAGGGCGAGATTGTTGATACTGCGATTGTAGAAGGGAGTGTGTCGACTGATAAATAATTTCATTCATTCAAGGTATTATTGAATGAAACCAACAGATGTGGTATTCTGTTAAAGTGACTACATTGAGTTCTTTTCTAAAACTATTAGGATCCAAGAATTGTCGTTTTAACAAACAAATATTTTAACTTGTTTTCTTAAATAAAACTTTGGTTGTTGTGAACTGGTCATATGGTTCAAGTGAGAGGTTGTAGGATTTTATTTTTCTTATTTGTCCCAATTGACAATTGATGGGGTTCCATTATGGAAACCCAATATTTGATTTGATTGTAAGAATATCTTGGATTCTATTGAGGATTCCCACCATATTAGTTTGGTTGCAAATATGAAAGATTAATTCTCTAATTGATTAGTCTACCTTAATGGGAGATTGGCATTAATGTTATTAAAGGAAATTAGGTCCCCCCTTGTATGGCTACGTACTAATCATTTTTTTTTTTTTATAATACCAAGGATGTCCGGATCTTTGACCCAACTAATCCCTGGGGTCACTATGATACCGCTTACATAGGACAGGGTTAGTCTGAGACGGAAACTCTCATGCGGTGGCCCTAAGAAGTTAGGTGTAACGGCGAAAGTTTGATCACAAGACCTCGCTTCCTAAGGCGGAGTACTGTGTCCCCTCCAAGCCAACTACGCTAACCCCTTGGGGTTACTACGTATTAATCTCACCCATAGGAGGAGTGCATTGAGAAAATACTAAGGGGAGAACCTACTTCCATTCAAGAAGAAAAAAATTATTCATTCGTACAATGACGCCATCAAGCTCCACTGAAAACATGTCATTGACAATAAATAGTATGTCATTTCCCCTTCTTGTATTGAAACGATTCATGGTGTATTAACAAGATCTTTATTATGGTTTAAGAATTATGATGCTTTAAATTCCATCAAGCGTATGTAAAAGCATCAACAATAACGAGATTTCTACCTTTCTTATGGTGTAGGATAGTTATTTTATCCTCCCATGTGTCTAGGCATAGTTGTCACGCCACCTTTTACGGTTATTTTTCCCTTATAAATATTACTAAATTAGTAGATTTTTTTGTGATTTACGAAAACGCATGTGCCTTAACTCTCAAACCTCCCACATCTGATTTCAGCACCCGATTATCAGTTGCAACTTTGTGTAATTGCTAATTAGCATCAGTAAGCTCCTTGTTCAGAGAAGCCTTTTTCTCCTCTCAATTGATCAACCTGAGTAGAACAAAAGAAGATGGAAACGAGAGAGACTCACTGGCCGAATGGAGACAAAGAAGGAGAGGGCAGAGCAAGGCAGGGCAGCGGCTTAACTCAATAGCCTCACATGAAGACTTGCCAGAGAAGAGGACTCAACGATTTCAGTTTTGACCATGACCTGACCCGAGAGAGAGAGAGAGAGAGAGAGAGAGAGAGAGAGAGTGGAAAGCAAGTTCGGGGAGAGCAAGGAAGGGAAGAGGAGGTATATCAGATATGAGAAAAGGATGACCCCACCTCAACCTTCCCAACCACCTCTCCGCTTGTACCAAAGATATTAATTTTAAGCAGCGGCAGAGCTAAAGCCTCCGTAATCAAGGCGGAATATCTAAACCAACAACAATAATTAACCCTCATCTAGACCACATGCTCATTGAACTTCTCCACAAACCTTATCTCCATCACTTCTTATAAGAAAAAAAGTTGGTATACCATCGTTGCCTTTAGATGATGTACTGATGTATTATTATGAGGAAATGAACACTCCTTTGTCACATGGCCAATGTAGGGGGTAATGAGGGACACACATGGGCATCAATAGGGGTGGGTTTTTTTCTCCTATGTCTGAGTGCAGTAGCCATGCGACTAGGGAACAATCTTTTGCCCATTATTATTTTTATTTCAATAAGTAATTACTATACTATTCATATATAATATAAAATGAGAAGGTGAACAACCATAGAGTCTAGCACACATACATGATCTCTGGTTCCTGACCCATACAGAATGGTAATCCTAGAACACCATAATAATACCCAACGAGAAAATATAGAAAGCCTGTAGCAAAAGACCATAATCTTGTCGCAAAAGCTTCCAAACACGGGAGGCTCCACAGCACACAGGTCCTGCAATAAGTTGGGGAAGAATATCAAAAAAAGGAAAATTTTGGTTAGCCTTCAAGTGAATGAATGAATAAATAGGCTCTCCATCTCCCTCTCTAACTACGGGATGACATTTCTTTCCTTTCCTTTCCTTTGCTTAAAACAAATCACCTTTCCCTGATTCAGGTGAGATGCCCAGAGAAAATCATGATCTTAATCCCTTAAAACTAGAGAAGCTGGGACATTTCCTGAGAACTACTGATGCTATTTGTTTGAGATGTTTGAATACTTACAGTAAGGAGAAATCTTCCAACGCTGATTATCACCTTTCTTCCACTCCCAAAGCACAATAGTAGTGCCATCATGGACTCCGCCATGGTTCTGATCCCCATGGAAAGCATCCATGTTCAAACGAATGTTATTAACCATTCTTATCGTTCTAAAGCCATCTCCCAAGTCCCTACTCTCAGTCCACAGGATTGACTCATCAAGAACATCAGGGTTGTAAGAGATCAGCTGGACCTGCAATAGATTTTTTAACAAAACGAAAAGATATTCACCCCTGCAGCACTTAAATCTGGATGGAATGAAAATACAACAGACAAATAGCTAGTAGGATTCCCACTCTAAAAAGAAGGCAATAGGATGGAACAAAAAAATGAAGATTATGAACAAACATAGGATTCTGCAAAATCCTGTGGAAAAGGCAGGTAAAATTGTTGACACAAAACCGTGAATTATATTCAAGATAAATTTTACATTGATACATAGAAAATAGCATGTACCTGTCACAGTTATTCTGCAAAATCCAGCTTGACAATTTATTAATGGAGTATCAGCATTGAGTGAAGCAATGCAATGTTATGTAGGGGTGTCAATTCGTGGCCCGGCCCGACCCGACTAAACCGACCGGGACCGACCGTTTATAGACCGGCCCGGCCCGGACCGTTTATTAAACGTGTCGGGCTTGAGCCCGGCCCGTTCATAAATGGTCGGTCTCGATTTTGCTACTTGGACCGTCGGGCGCCCGACCGAGACCGGCCTATTGTGCACCGACTTGGCCCGACCCTTTAATGATTGTAGAATACCTATTTTACCCCCCAAATTAAAGAATAAAAACTAAAAAGTAAAGACATGTTCACATTTTAAATAATGATTATATTTGGTATCATTTATTGATTTATTGTCATTTTTTTGGGCTTGCATGAGTGGGCCGGAATAGAAGAGCACATTTTAAAGAGGGCCTGTTTAAAAACCGGTTAAAGCCCGTTTAACATTAAACATGTCCGTAGCCCGGTTAAGGCCCGACTAAAGCCCGATTAAGGTAGCCCGATTATAGCCCGAGACCGACCGACCGAATATAAAGTGTACCATACCCTCAATAACTAAGCCCGATTAGTTAAATGGGCGGACACGGTGTAGCCTTTGAAAGTCTTCAAGCCCGATTAAGCCCGACCGAAACCAAACCGGCCCAACCGATTGACACCCCTAATGTTATGAACCTCACATATTGGATTTTTACCAGGAAAAAAAAAAAAAAAAAAAAAAAAAAAACATATTGGATAGAAAGATAACGAAGGAGGTGGGAGGTGGGAGGTGGGGAAGAAATAATTTTCACATCCAAAAAGTGCTTCAGTCACTAAAGTTGAGAGGAGAATGAAAAACATAATTGTCAAAGAAGTTGGCTAAGCATCCTGGCTCTTTCTTGGGTCCAAGGCAATAGTACACCTTGTTGACACTTCTCGAGTTCACATTAATTTATGTTCGTAGGTTTGGGTTTTACATTGATTTATGTCCGTTGCTTTGTTTCTTGCTGAATATGCTTATATTAACCGACACTTTGTTTATATATATATATATATATATATTGTCCATCTGCATGGACCATAACTGGTATAATTATATTGTATTGATATGACTACTATATTTCATATCAAATTTATTATATAAAATTATCATTGTTATATTACATGGTGTCCCTTCAACGCCTTGGGTCACCTTGATGACTATGATGAAAACATCATGTTTTCCATTGGTTGCAGAAGAAGAAATATCATGTAAACAAGAGATCATGGTCCATGCAGATCAGTAGGCAATCAGCACTGATGGCTTTCATGGGATCCTCTTTGACAACATCATGAGAGAATGAAACAAGCTGATGCATTCATATCTTACATGTGAAAACCCATCCAGCATAGGTGGGAGCCAACCCCTCCCCCCCACCCCCCTCTCCCAAAACACCAAAATAAAAAAAAGGGGCTCTGTTGGATTAAACTTTTGATGGTAGCAGCATGGAAAACCTGGGACGAGCAGGTATGGAGGGCGTCTTTTGGTACCATGAAGGGGTTACACTGAGTCTTTTTAAGAGCCAATTGATTTATACACTTGGTGAAAAGAGAAAGATACCTTTCAGGCCAAAGGATTATCTCATTTCATTGAACTCTGAGAACAGGGAACTCATTGGTGAATTTATTGGCCAGAGTGGTAAGATATAGCAAAAGCATTTCTTTTTGCCTTTCTGTTGAGTAGTTTGAGTTTTCTTTATCCCCCCTTGCCCCCCCCCCCACCCCCCGCCCCCCGCTTTCCGCTTTTTTCTTTGTTTTTGGTTGACTTGTTCATGGCTACATGAACAAGTGTATGATGCCAATTGCAGACGCTTTCCTTGGTCAATGGCCGAATAAAATTGTTGCTTCACTTGTGACTTAGAAAGAAAAAGGCAAACAGTGTGTAAACCCCAGTGTTCTTAGTATCTAAAATCTATATCAACTTATCATTACATAGGAGAGAAGGAAGACTACATTGTGTCAATCAAATGCCCTAAGATTAGTAATTTTGCTTCTAACCTAAAATTGAGCACAAAATAGGAGAAAGTGTCATCCAGTGGGTGGATCAATTAGCCACTTTCCACTGTGACTTTGAAAGGTTGGTTTGGATAATTTCTTTTGCATCTTTGCAACAATCATTGGTATTCCCTATTAATGTCATTGCTTTTGGTGTGGTCCTTGGCACTTTTGCTTCCAGGAAACAAGGAAAGCTATACAGAGAAAGCAATCCTGATTGGAATGACGAACATATAGTAGAAAACTAACACTAGAATCTTCAGAGATACTGGATTAGTGGAGGAAGTGATTAAGACCACAATGGTAAGGGCAGGTGGGAAGCAACAGTCAAATCTAATGTGGCTTCCCATTCCATTAGATCTTGAAAGAATGGCAGTGGTTATTATCACATCTTCACCACAAATATCTACCATCATGCATCGGTGGACACCCCATCCCAAGTCTCTTAGCTTAATCATAGGAGCTTGCCAGGAAATTTAGATCAGGGTGGTACCAGAGGTGCTTCCAGGAACATCAGATGATAGACTATTGTTGCTTTCACAAGGCCCATAGGCATCCAATCCAATCATTACTACATTGAAAGCATTGCAGAGTGTAAACAGAAAGTTTTGACGTGAAGAGATTGGTATCCCCCATAAAAAACAAAGGATACGTAACCATGAGGACTGTAATCCACTTCCAAACAATGAAGCTTATCAACAGAATCCATAATTTCTAATGAAACTAAGAGCAAACCTCGGAGCTTTGTCAAGATTATAAAATATAATTTACCCCGGCTATAAATAAAACAACTGTGGAATTAAGAAAGTAATTATTCGACCTAGACTCTCAATGATTCTAATTCTTTCCCTAAAAAAAAATGAAATTCTGTTTTACATATAAAACTTACTGGATGGGTGGCTCCAATGGAGTGCTTTATAGCCTGACCAGTAGCCTTATTCACCATAGAAAAACTTGGAAAACCCTCTTCATCCTTCACCCTCGTACTATATTTCTCATCTTTAATCCAGTGCTACCAAACAACAACAAACCCGGATAAGGAAATCAACAGAGTCCAAAAAAAACATGGAACTAATAAAATAAACCCTCTTGAAAGAGAAACATACAGAGAGAAAGGGTTAAAATGAAGGATTGGAAACATACCTGAAATGGATCATTTTCATCAGATCGAGCGAGTATGACATGCCCATCTCGGATAGTGAGAGAATAATCAGTTTGAGTCTTGGAGTAGACCCTTCTGGTGGGTTTATTCAACAGTTCAGATCCAGAACCACCATGGCTGTGATGTTGTTGGTGGTGGTGGTGATGAGTTTCAGAGCGAAAATCATCAGATGGAACAGGATCAAACTCCTGGTGGGTCTGATGAGTGACATGGTGGACCGAAGCATAACCATATTGAGGTTCAGATTGAGGTTCGTAATGGTGATGAGAGACATGGTGGACAGAAGGGTAATCAGGTTCGTAGTCAAAGCGATTGGGAGGAGGGGGAGGTTGTTGGAAGTCTTGCGGCGGAGGTGGCCAAGAGGGCTCATGGTTGCCGGGTGGTGGGTACTGCTCTTCATCATCCCTTCTCTCATGATGGTGGCTGTGATGATGGCGATGCCCAAATGGAAACTCCATCTCCTTCCTCCAGAAGTCCACGACAGAGAGAAACGAGAGGGCGAGAGACGCTCGGCGCTCAGGAATAACGCCTTGTTTTTTGAGCTGGGTGGGGTACGCCTGTACGGTGGGTTGGGAATTAGAATAACGCCTGTTCAGCCAATGGTTAGAGTGTGGATCAGCATTTAAAGATTGGAAGAAAGGACTGCCAGGCTGTATGCACTACGCGGTGATTCCCGTGTCTCTTTTTTTCTCTTACCATGCCCCAGTGGTCAATGGCTAGCCCATTGGATGTTAGTCGGGCCAGCAGCCACCTACTTCTATACGTCCGTATACACCATGCTTACAACAAGCGATCTCACAACCTCCTCCTTGGGCACTCCATGGTTTTAAGTATCTCCGATACTGATACGATACCCTCTGATATGTATCTTAAATTTATTTGACCGATACGATACACACCGATATGATACATTGAATTTTGTAAATCATTTCGTATCAATATATATCCTACAATAGATACCGATATGCATCAATACACCACTAATACACATCGATATGATACGACATGCCTCGATACGACTCTATGAAAAATATAAAATTGAGGTAAAATGTACGTTTCGGTATGTATTGGTACGTATCGGTGAGTATCGATATGTATCGATCGGTACGTATCTGTATATATCCTCACGTATCGGTGAATATCGATACGTATCGGCGCTACGGTTATATAATGGCCAATATGGGTAATTTTTCAGAAAAAAAACGATTTTTTGAAGGGTTTTTGTTCCAAAGTTGCTGTCAGCCATATTTCTCTCTAACTAAAGTGGAAATCAAGATTGGAAACAAGGATTTTACATTTATAGGACAACTACAGACCTTGAATTCTTAGTACGATACCCTCAATTTAGTGTTTATGCATAATACATGTTATCAATAGCTTTTTTTAACAAATTCTTTATGCAAAAGTATTTAAAAAAATGTTTTCTATCCATTTATGTGTGTATCTTTAGCGTATCTTAGTGTATCTCCGATACGATACGATACCCTCCGATACGTATTTTAATTTTGACCGACCGATACGGCGACCAATACCGATACTTTAATCCTTGGGGCACTCGCTCTTCAAGCCGAAGCTGCTACCACTAGGCTATCTTAGTGTTCGCCCTTGTGTCTCTCTCCTTTCTGCTACTACGAGATCACATGTATGCTCCTTAATTGTGGGAGGAGAGATTCGCACATCAAAGCGCAACATTGATTATATAACCAGATAAGAAACTTAATGTTTTTACCATATTAGATAACCATGCACATGTTATTTTTTTTTTTTTTCCCCTCTTTGTAAATGGGAACTCTGACTGTTTAGCATCAGGAATGCCCAAATACAATTGGGCCACTCAGTTTGGGTGGGGGCAGTTGGATTGTTTCACACCCAATTGTGTTTGGGCATTCGTGGCATTCCCTACGTCAAACTAGCATGATTCTTTTTTCCTTTTTATTTTATTGTGGTAAAATTGCACACCTATTGTGCCATGTGAAAAGATGATGCATGAATTTTGACCATCAGATGCTTTTGGAATAATGTGGATTGATTATTTATCAAATTTAAAACTAAATCGAGTCATTGACCTTCCAATGTAATGGTATATCCTCCTATGTATGTGTAAGTACCCCTAAGCAATAGTGTGAACTTGCCACCCATCAAGTTTTAAACCTAAATCGAGTTATTAACTACCCATAATCAGGGTTTTAAGAGGTGGAATCGGGGATGGAATCGCTTGAGAGGACTACACAATTACCTTCTCCACTAATCCACCTTTTTGGATTGGTTTGGAATCAATTGAGGAAAAAAGGCTTATTGCATATATATATATATATATATACCATATAACAGGATCGATCTACACCAAAATCCAGGGAAATAGGGTTATCCTGTTTCTATATGGTGAGAAGAACGAGACCGGTGCAATACCGTACTCCGATCTAGCAAGGAAACGAGAACTAGGATAGGTGCAATACCGTTCCTATAACTAATTTGTGCAAACAAACAAATAAATAGAGCAAGACTATGAACTCAAAATAAGAACATAAAATAAAAGCTGCTTAACCGGATCTATTTTTCATAATCAAGAGGCACGACTGTAGGCTTTGATCTAAAGATAGAACAGAAGCAAGCTATATGCAAGATGAAATGCAGAAAATAATGATGCAATTTAAAAATAAACTTTACTATTATTTGGAGATCTTTGTTACAAGGTTTGGGTAGGCTTAGGTTGGAGGATTTGAGAAGAAGAAAGGTGTTTGATGAAGCTTTGGGTTGTTTAAGCTAACCTTTGAGGGCGATCGAACTTGCAGGGGACGATCAGACCTTGGAGTTGTTTGATGACAGACGGAGCACCTGGAAGACAGGCAGAGCGTGATGATCTTGAAGGGCTAAGAGGAGCGATCCTTGGGAAGCTTCTCTCTCTTAGTTCTAACTTTTTGGGAGTATTTTTACAAGTACTTTGGGAGAAGGGGTTGTGTTCCTTTTATAAAGGAAGGAGATACATTTGCATTTCATTCAGGTTTACGGTGCATTTGAGTTCATTTGATATTGTTCTAAATTACATTTGGAACAGTGCTAATTACATTACATTTGGTACTGTACACTTGAATTAGGAGCACTATTTGGGGCACTATTGGTGCCGAAAGTTGAAGTTGATTTCGTCCTTTGATTTAGAATCTTCTGTCTTGGCTATTGAAATGGAATCTTCAATGATCGCACCACGGCATTCCATATGTCTGAGACACTATTTTTCGCATTGGTTTGATCAAGGAGTTTGTACCATATTTGACTGAGCCTGGTATTGGCCTGACTGCCCTATAACCTAGGACAGTAACAGTACCACATTTCCTTTAAGAGATTGTCCGTGGTTAACTGACTAGGTGAGTTATTGATATTACCAGTCGGCTAATTTAGAAGATGTTAGGGACCAAATCAGCGTTTGGTCGAAGACTTTGATTTTGTGGTAGCCTGGTGGGTTTTGCAAGAGGTTACAGTCTTGAATTTGCCTGAAGATGATGATGCTTTGGAGCTGGAGGGTTCATCATCTGGTTCATCTTCATAAGGATTTTGAGCCATTTGTTCACTATGATAGTGGGCCAACATGGATCCTTTGATGGATCCAAGACTGTACGCACCATCACTTGAGCCTTCCTAATCTGAGTCAGAACCGAGCTCAGCAAGGCGGGCTCGTAGGGCTTTTTTTTCACTTTTGATGCTAGACTTTGATGAGGCCGGAAGGGCCAGTACTGGTTTGAGACCTGTAAGGCTTTAAACAAGGGTCGTCTTTTCATATTTGGAGACATCACAGTTGCCCCACCATTTGACGTGGTAGACACGTGAGAGGACGGGGGCAATCCAGTCCTGGGTTTGAAAGTCACCGATCTCGTAGTCCCAGAAGAGGATCCAGAGGAGATCAGACTGGTGCGGTTACTGTTGGGTGTGTTTGCAAAATATTTGAAAGGAGTCCTGTATTTGTGGTGGAAGGATGCTGACCATGGGGCCATATTGATCCCACCAACGAGGAAACCAGAGGGGTATTTGGTTGTTGAATTTGTAGTCAAAACAGAAGAACCAGGAATGCCGATTATTCCTGTTTTGAAATTAAAATGCTTTGTACCAGGCCTCCTGGTAGTCATAGTAATGGTACACGGGAGGGGAATAGATGTTTGAAAAGTTTTTGCATGTCAGGGGGTGGCTGTTCCATTCTTTGAGGCTGAGGATTTTGCAGATGATCACAGTTATGTGTGTGACCAAGGATGAATCATTCCTGTTGAAATTTAGTTTGAATCTGATAGAGTCAGTGTTGACAAGAATATATTCATAAAATTCTTGTGTCTTTGCGGCTGTTGGGGAATAGTAGTGCCATCCCTGGAAGAAGATTTGTCTTGCAATGTTTGACAGAGTATCTATGTAATTTTTGAGGACATCTTCAATAGTGAAGAGTTCTTCTTTGAGTGGTTTCTCATGATATTGGCTTTTGATTTTGGATCCTTGTGCTGTTTGGAGAGGTTTGGCTTGGGTTGTTTGGAGGATAGAACTAGCCATGTTTGTGGTCTGGACTGGTCCTGCTGCCGAGGAAAGGACTACGGCATGGGAATATGGTCGATTTGTTGAGGTCAACTGGGTTTGGCTACGAGTGACCATTTGGTTTGAAGGAGGGGCAGTAATGCCATAACTGTGTTTGGATCGGACAAGGTAATTTGAGGAGATGGATTCTTTAAGGGGAGTCATTTTGAGGAAGTTTATTTGAGAAGTTTGGCCCTGTAGGAATTCACGGGTAAGAAAGTCAGGGACAGAATTGGAATCTCCTTTAATATATTAAATTTCAAATTCAAAAATTGATGTAAGGCTTGCCATTGGGCAAAATTTTGTTTTGAGGCTAAGTTTGAAACATCGTTTTGTAAAACAAATTTAGCTGCATTGCAATCAACATGGACTAAAAATGGTTTATTTAATAGTGCATTTTGAAACTTTTGTATGCAAAGAACTATAGATAGAATTTTCTTTTTGATGGTACTGTAATTTTTTGAGCGGTATTCCAGATACCGGAAGTAAATTGGACCAGTTGTTCTTTGTTTTTATTAGGGAGTTTTTGTTTGAGAATTCCACCGTATCAAATATCTGAGGCATCAGTCTCAACAATTTAAAAGCCTCAGGGTTAGGGATGAATAAGCAGGGAATTTCTTTGACTAATTTTTTGATAGATTGAACGGCAGTTGTTTGAGCCGAAGATCAGGGAGTCAGGTTCTTTTTAAGCCGAAGATATAGAGGTTTGGTAATCTTACTAATTTGGGGAAGAAAATCACGAACGTAATTTAGACTTTCTAAAAATCTTTGTAATTGGGTTTTATCAAGTATTTGATCAAGGAATTTTTTACCAAAAGAGATGGCACGATTGATAGGGATCAAGGTGCCTTTTTCGATCAAGTGCACAAGAAAATGAACTTTGCTTAGCAAAAACTCTATCTCTCTTTTGGAAAGGACAAGGCCATTTGTTCTAATGATTTGGTAGAAAGTTCTTAAATGTTTGAAATGTTGTTCTACTGAATCAGAAAATACAAGGACATCATCAATGTAGACAATTGTAAATTGTCCATAGGAATTGAAGATGTTATTCATAATCTTTTGGAATTCACTAGGAGCATTTTTAAAGCCGAATGGCATGACATTCCATTCATACAGGCTGAAGGGGATTGTAAAAGCAGTTTTGTAACGATCCTTTTCATGAATCTAGATTTGCCAGAACCCAGATTTCATATCGAATTTTTAAAAGATTTTTACTTGGTAAATTCGTTGTAACAGGTCTTTTTGATTGGGGATAGGATATCAAACCCATTGAAGGGCATCATTAAGGGGTTTGTAATTAACAACCAACCTGGGAGTGCCACGCTCAATTTTTGCAGCTTTGTTAACATAAAAGGTTGTACAACTTCAAGGAGAAGTACTAGGCCGAATGAGGTTTTTGGACAAGAGGTCATTAATTTCAATTTTGCATGTTTCTAATAGTTTTTGGTTCATTTGAGTGGGTCGGGTTTTGGTAGGAATTTGGAGGTCGAAAAAACCCGAAGCATAATGAAGAGTTACCATATGCTATTTGCGACGCCAAAAAGCATCAGGAACAGAGGTTAAGCTCGAATTGAGACCGAATTTGATTAATTTGGTGAATGGTTTTGGGATTTTTAATTTGTTCAGAGATTTTTTGATGGAGAAGTTTAGTCTTGAGAAAATTTAATTGTTTGGTCTTACGACTATTTTGATTGATAGGAGTTTGGGCTTGTAAGAAAGGGAAAACAATTTTTTGACCTTGAAACTTTGTTATAATACAATCTTGAGTTATTTTGAAAGGCTTGATTTTTTCTAAGAATGGTTGGCCGAGAATTATGGTTTGGTCTAGATCTTTTGCTAGAATGAAAGTCTGGGGAAGGCATAAACCATCATTGCAGACATGGGTATTTGATAGTTTATATTGGACATTCAACACAGACCCATTAGCAGTATTGATACGTTGGGTCGTTCGTTAATAGAACTGGATTGGAATGGCACCTTCATTGATGCAATTGAGCTGGGCTACAGAATTAACAAGGGCAATGGCCGAAAATTTGAATGAGGCATTTATCACAAGAGTTATGTGGATCTACCAATTTTAACAAGTAATGGTAGCCACAAAACTAGGATTAGATGATTCTTGAGTTGAAAAAGGATTTGTAAAAGGTTCGTTTAGAGTTGGTTCAACAATTGATGTAGAGGTCTGTTGATTTTGTTGTCGATTAAGAAGAGACAATTGACATTTGATATTTCTAATTTCACTTTGTAAAGTTGCAGTGGTAGTTTCAAGAGTTTTAATCCGACTAGAATGGTCAGAAGTAGAAGGTTTTGGAAGTTTTTCAAATTTTTGCGTTATTTGTTGGAGATTATAAGGTTGGGGAGCATTTTGTGTAGAAATATTTTGTTTGAGATGTTCAAGATAGGCCTTCTTTTGTTCTGGATCTGTCAGATTATCAATAAATTCAAAAATATTTGTGTTGGGGAGATGCTCTAAGCATCCGGACTTATTTGGGAGCATAGTCTTCACAACTTAAACCAATAATGCAAGAATCACAAGTACAGGCTTGAAAATTCTCATTATTAGTTGAACTGGAAGTAGGGTGCTCAGAGGCTTGGATATGATTTAATTCGTAAGTTTCTTCATCAGGAGATGAAGAAGAAGTTTCTTGGAATAAGGCAAGGATCTGAGTTTTATCTTGTTCAGATATTTGTAAAGAATTAATTCTTTTGAAAACTCAGCAATACTTAGCAATGTGGTCAGGCTTGCCACACTTAAAGCATCCTTGAGAATCCGGGTTTTGTTTAAACTCTCTTTGATTTTTAGGTGCCTTGAAAGGCTTCTTATATTTGTTATGTTTTGGTTTCGAAGGAGATTTTTTATAAAATTCTGGAGTAGTGAAGGGTTTGCGAGAAATATTTTTTTTTTATTTGTAAAAATCCTTGTAATATTTACGAGAAGATTTATGTTTGTGTTTTGTAGGAGGTCTAAGGGGGCAAAACCAAACTGTTCACAGAATCCTCCTAATTCTTTTTTATAAAATTTGTTTTCTTAACCTAATATCAGTGCAAAGGGCTAAAACTTCTTCATGAATTAAGTTAATTATTTGGCCGTAAGTCATTTGGTCATATGGGATAATCCCATCATTTTCTTTGCGAAGAATTTGTTTGATTTTTTCAAAAAAAAGGGTTGGAAGACCTATAAGAAACTTCTCTTTCTAATAGGGAAAATTAGCATCAGGTCTAGTAAGGACTTTGGTTAGGAAGGTGTCTTTGTACCATTTGAAATCATATAATTTTTTGCACCTAAGATTTGATAGTTGTTCGCAGTTCTGTCTTTGAGACAAGAAGGGTTACCTAAGAAGTAATTGGCTATGCTGAAAATAAGAGTATTAACAGTATCTTCTATGGGTTCTCCTATATCGTTGAGAAGGGGAGTCCCTTCAGGAGAAGTTTGAATTGTAGTTAGAATTTCAGTTTTTTAATCGTCAGTCAGGACATAATCCCACCAACCTTTGAGTTGGCCTATAAAACTGGAAATGAGAAGAGTAGCAACTGCACTATCTTCAGTATTCTTGATATGATGTGCATTGCTGACCATTGTCATTTCTTACAGTTTGTTCATGAGATTATATTCGAACAGACCATCTATGTTCCACTCATAGATGATGCCACATTGGTAGGAAGCCTGAGGAGTAGTTCCTCTAGCTTCAATTTGGAGGTCAGGGAAGATTGGGTGATGTGTGGAACTTTAACCAATTTGGTTGATTTGGGGGAAAACATTTGACTCATCTTCTGAAGTAGAGGAAGAGTCAGAAGAATATTTGGAAAGAACATCGATTTGTCAGATGACCGATTCCACTGTTGATTGGTTTGGCAAAGGTGTTTCAGGAGCCTCAAGGGTTGTGAGACGATGATTTATTTGGTCAAGTAAATAAGATTTGTTAAGTAATTTTCGTTGTTGTTTTGAAATATCATAAGGTTTGAAAAGGGGAATTGAAGAAGAAACTGGGACCGGAGTCATGGATGAAGAGGCCAACGGTTTTAGTTGGACAAGGTGTTCAACTCGGGAGAGTTGATCACCAATAGTTTGAAGACTTAAATTTGTAAAATTTACTTGTTCAATTTGTTTTCTGTTTGGATCATCTTGTTCTGCTACTTTGAGTGGAGAAGCGATTAATTCAATGTTTTGGAAGGTGTATTTGATGCTTTTTACCGGGAGATGAATAGTAGTTATAGTTGGACCGGTGTTAAGGGTCCAAGATTTATGGATAGCAGTTTGGGTAGAGATTTGATTATGCCAGGGATAGTTAATATTGTTATCCTGGGCATAAATATTAAAGTAAGTAAAAAAGAAAACGTTTGTTTTAAGGTTTGTCATAAAGTTATACCAATCTGTTCTAATTTGGGCTTGTTGTTCAAGATTAAAAGTTTTAAATAACCAATCTCGTTTTGGTTTATTCTTTGGTGATTCAAAATCGGTTCGGAGGAATGGTTTGTCAATTTGATATTTGTTATTAGTTTGAAGCATGTAGACACCTGGATCTCGTTCGGGTGGAGCCACTTCGGAAGGTGTCAGGGATTGAGGTTGGTTTCGGTCAGTTTGTTGTTGTCCGGACTGGGTGGACTCAGGTATAGATGATGATATGTCATAAGTACTGTGGACAACATTTTGGCCAGAGTGCAATCTAGAAAGGTTTGAAATTGGGGGTGGATTCCTAGGAGGAGGAATCCAATGGAAGGAATTTGACGAGGTTGAAGCATCCGAGCATGACCTTTCGGAAATTTTAGTAGATATGAGGAGGTGGTTGTCTATTGAACCTAAGAGTGACTAATCCATCTGAGTTTTGGGAAATAGACTATATATTGGTATTTGAGACTTGAGGTGGAATAGCGATCGTTTGTAGCTGCCATTCAGCAGGGAAAGAGATGTCTTTCCACTGAACCAATTTTGGGTAAACTATTTGACCCTAAAGACAATCAATCTCAAGGTAGAGGGTTTGTCCTTTAGGAGAGCATTTGAGAGCTCGGGGTTTGACAGTCTTCATGGCTTTATATTTAATTCGGTGGATGATGGAAATAGGAACAGACCCATGCATCATCTTATACCCGTGGGTTTTAAGGTTGATTTTTAAAGAGTGAAGAATATTTGGGTCCTTTAAGGCTATAGACATGTTTGGATAAACATTGAAATGAACGGGTCCATAGCAGAGGCTTGTTTCAATGGCTCCCAGAAGGGAATCATTGAACTCAAGAAATCTTTGGTCACGAAGGGCTAACAGAAGGGATGTGTTAAGGCCTTCACGATCGAGAGGTTTGATGGCAACTTGAACAAGGCCAACATGGACATAGTTGAATTTGTGTTTAAGGTAAAGATCTTGTAAAGACCTTGGGTCAAAGAGGGTGATTTCTTTTGTTTCTGGGGTGAAGTTTATTGTTTGTTCAATGGTTTTGATGGTTTCAAAGGAAAGTTGTATGCCGTATTTGATATGTATCTTCTGCTGTTATTCGATGTGAGTAGTTTTTTAACTGAATCACATTAAGAGTGGTTAATGTAATGAGATTCTATGGCTGCACCAATTTAAAAGACATCCGTATAATTAATGTAGCCTAAGTAAAAAATTGTTGGATTTACGGGCTTAATTAATTTTTCAGGTTAATTAAATAGGTGAGAGTTAAGTTGTATTAACCGATTCAGTCCACTTTTAGGTTTAGGGATATGCTGGCCCAACCTATTGTGGTTTAGGGTCTTAGGTGCAAGACAATATTATAAATATTGGGGTTTTGGGTCCTATAGCCATTATTCATTTTTCTCCACCCACTAAAGTGAGAGAACTCAAGGAGGTCTGAGGGGTTGTAGAAGATACATAACCAAGAGAAAAGAATTGTAAGGAACTATATCGTTTTTGTCATCGACACACTCAGGTGCAAGGTACACATCTTGTTTCTCTATGACTTTGATTCCATCGTGTTCTTGTTTACTATGTGGGATATAAATAGGGTTTGAAGCAATACCTTAGACAGTCCAACACTCTCGAATTGATTCAAATCTCTATCGGCTGTGGAGCCGGCGAACATTTTGTTGTTACTACTTTCACCAAAAATTATTATATTGGTATTTAGAAAATTGTAATTAATCATTTATTGATTTGGTTTCACAAGAAAAGCCTTAGAAGCATTGCTCTAATTATTTGGTAGAAGACCAGATAGGAGACGCAAAAGGAGAAAATGAGAGAGCACTTCAGAAAGCAAGGTCGGCCCAACGATTATGGATTCGTAAATCTTTCCCGTTGAACTTTAAACCTTATCTAACACTATGATACCGGTGTATCGAGAATTCCACCATTTCCAACAATAGAAAATGAAATTTACCTGCTTAGATTTTCCCATCCACGATAGCTAGCCGCTACACAATCATTCCTACTTTCATCTCTGAGGCTTCTTCCATCCATGACTCCTAATGGTTAATGCAAGTACTCACCCTACCTTAATTTTTCCAATCTTTTTCTTGGTAGCTGATATTCATATCTTGTTGTCTTACTAAATGAATACCTTTTGTTTAAACAATTAGATTTGTTTGTGTGTACTAAAAAGCCAGTTTCATTAGAGATATATTACCAAAAAAAAAAAAGAGTTTATTGGAATGTCAAACATATAGGAAAAGCAAGGAAAAATGTAATTTTGATTAGAAAAGAGGGCCACTGCATTGGGAGTTTATGCAACTTTATAACAATGAGGTGTGTTATATCCATGCCCTAAACCGATAAAATTTGAACTTTTGTGATAGGTCTCGGGCCGAAGGTGGAAAGTACCAATGGGTTCTGGCTTGTAGCAACCCACTGGAAAAAAGGGAGGAATGACCCCACTTGCCCATGCATCTCGTGCCTATCGAACTGGAGGGGATTCAAACCTTCCGACCCTAAGAAGTAAGTGATCTAGCACCTCCCCACTCAAGTCCTGACACGTAGTGGAAATTTTCAGGGGACCTTGTACGCATCCTAGGGCAACCCTAGTGAATGGCTACAAGTGGACAGCAAGCTGTCAAGGCACATTACTGATGTGGCCACCAGAAACAGCTAGCTGAATTTGATGGCCCTTGTGGTGCTGAAATGGCTTCGATGCCCATGGGCCCCACTACTCGTATTGTGGCCAGCTCCAACTAACCTCCCACATTACCTTGCATCCTTCCCCATGACTCATACACCCTATGATTCTAAGGAGGTGGACCCATGTGTCCCGAACAACGATTCAACCCACTTGAGTAACAAATAGGTGCCTAACCAAACTGACCCCAAGGTCCTCACTTACTATATATAGGAAAAGTAAGTTCATTTCTCACTTCTCATTTACCAAAATGTGGGAGAGGGAGAGAAGTGAGGAAAAAGGGAGAAGAAGATGAACAAGAAGAAGGAGAAGAAGAAGGAGAAGGTGGGGGAGATCCCTACTTCATGCACACTTATCGGTTGCTGCCAAATGTAGGTGCTTCATTCCCTGAACCTCTTTCCCTGTCATTTAGGTTTTTGGACTTTGAGAAAAGTAGGGAATCACTGGGTTAGAGGGGTGAGCCTTGACCCCGGCACTTCCCAGAGGTCTGAGAGTGTGCATCGCACTCCCTTGTGTGTTTGTCGAGCTCACACCAAGCTGGTTAAGCTTCGACAACATTTTGACCAAATAGGTAGTTAGGTTTTCAACCATTTGATTTTCGTATCTCCCGAACGGCTCGGTAGAAAGTTGATTTCTTCAGCTTAAATGAGAGGTGGGAAGATCCCCTACAACCTCCATGGAACAAATCCTGATAACCTGGCCCAAGCTGACAAACCCCCTAAAATGGTGGCACATTTTTGGGTTTGCCACCGGAAACACATGGGGTGAATCCGGTGGGGTGTTTCTGGTGAACCAATAGATCTTAATGAGCCTCTTCCCAAGCCACCGGAAACAAGTAACTTGTTTTTGGTGACATATCCAGTACTATCAAATATAGATTGTACTTGTACCTTATAGGGCAGACCTTGTGGGTCCCCCTCTGATGTTTCTAACATTCGTTGGATGCCTGTTTACCTTGTACCTAGGATAGAGACAAGCACAGAACAGTGAGGCCTAACATGGTTTGATACCGTGTTGACAACTTAAAATTTCACTCGTCCGACCTACAACCAAGGTGAGTAGTGGTTGACTTTAATTTTTAGAGTGTTTAATATTTTAGAATTTTCGTACATGTTATAAAAATCCTGTATTGATCTTTTAATTGCTTAAAAGATTATGTGAATTGTATAACATGCCGTGATATATTTGAATTGTATGATATGTGAATTTGGAATTGGAAATATGTTGTGAAATGTGTGATGGGATCTGGTATGGCCGAGGTGGTCTGGTACTGTGATTGCCATGTGGATGATTGCATCATACATTTAGTTTGCATTAGAATTAGCTATAGTCATGGATACACTTTGTGGTCAATGGTAATTCCGGTATCACGTATCCCATACTTAACTGCTTGTATGTTAGATAGGCTTGGACATGGATGCCATGTGGTAGATGGTTGATTCTAGTATCATATTCCATACTACCTGTATCATTATGCAAGGCATGTAGTAATTATGGTTAGGTTACATTCTCTATGCTACATCCCCTTGTCAACAGGGGCTAAGGTGTTGGATAACCCAATTTTGATATTTTTGATGAACCTTTCCGGAATGACACTTCTACGATACGATGTGATTGTTGCCGGAGGTAAAAAATAGTTCGGTATGGTCGATGGTAATTCTGGTGTTGTGACTGCCAAGAGGGGGCTATCAAGGGTTTTCTGGGTGGCCGATGGTCACATTCCAAGACTGGCAAACTCCTAATCATGACTGGGTTTGTATCTTTGGGTGATTGATGTGAGTTCTAAGACCATGGATACAACCTAATGCGTCGTAGTAGCATGAACCCAACTTAGTTGTATGTTGGGTGGTTTAAAATAAAATGAATTGCATCATCTGCATCATGAACTATGTGTTTATGTTTACATTAATTTGTATCATGGACTAAGTGTATATGTGTATATTCTTGTATAAACCCCACCCCTCACTGAGTTAGTTGGAGCTCACCCCACGTATATGTTGCTTTTTAGATGACGATGTAGGTGCAGTAGTGCCATTGGGTAGCAATGCTTCTTCCTTCGTGCCCGAGGATGGAGCTGGTGATTGGTGGACACTAGAGATTAAGGAGCACAACCCTGACTGTGCCTGTGACACCGATGAGTACACGGCACCATGAGTCGGGTGGTTGTCTACTATCATTCTGATCTCGTACTATTGAATAGAATTATTTTGGAGTTATTATATGTACGTCATGAACAGATGTGAATGGAATAACTCTTGTTATGTAATATACTAACATTAGATATTATCCCCCCTTAATTTATGATTCCATTATATTATACTCTGATTCCGCTGCAATTATTCATTTGGTTTGATATTGTGTGATTGTGATGGTTAAGGTACTGCTATCAGAAATCGTGGTAGAGATGTAGGACAGGTAAGTGTCTTACTCACACCGCTGGTATCCTAGTACTAGGTGTGGGGTGTGACATGGTGCACGTTATCATTTTCCCTTTCCGGGATCCTTACATCGGCACATAATAATAAGAACTAATTGGACTCAAAAATGGGATTAATAATAACTAGATTAAATGAAATAGACCGCAATCTACCAAACACAGTGTCTTCAAATTCACCAGATGGTCTTCTTTAGCCCAAGACCTGGCGATCATTTTATCGACATAGACCTCCATTTCCTTTTTAATCATATCATGAAAATCGTAGTCATGGCTCGCTGGTACGTCGTCACGGCTTATACCCAATGGCATCACCTTGTAACAGAACATCTCCAGTACTTTAAACATCTTCTACTCATATTGTATAAATTAGCCTTAAGCTTTAGGTAAGGGTTGGCTAGAGTAATTTCAACATCGTAATTGATATATACTAACGGTTCATTTGGCTGTAGAATAGGTACAAGTATCTGTATAGGTACCCAAGGGACAGTCTTAGAAAAGGAGGTTTAAAATTCTTGAAAGAAAGTTCTAAAGAGGTTAATGTTGATCAAACCTTTGCATGGATATTTAGAAGGTGTTAACATTGTTTTTTTGTTTTAATATCCTAACTTATTCCCCAAGCTACTTTTAAGTCAGTAGGAATTCTAAAATTTTTTGAAAGTGTTTATTATTATGTCATTTTCAATAGTTGTTATTGTGCCACATTTTTTTAGCACACATTAGTGAAATAACAAATGAATATCTCAATAAAAAGAAAAGTGACTGATAAGAGGGAAAAAAATAATGTAATTTGACACTTTAAAGGATGTGAACATAAAACCCTTAGTTATAGGACTTGAAATTCCTCCTTCATGTGGTCTTGGGACAATATTGAGCATGACCTTGGCCAATCCCTTACCGAGGGTATAGCAGTATACTAAGTTTGTACTATCTATAGACCCTTTGCTTTGGACTAGAACATTGTTCAAACCATCTACACATGGAGTTTTACTGCCATAACTCATTGAAAGCAAACAAGAATTGCATCAAATTCAATAGCATATCGAATGTTATTTGTCCTTATTCTTTTTTTTTTTTTTTGGTAAAAACAGTCCCTAACCTAATTATCTACTCTTCCCTTAGAAGGACAGAAAACACTTAAGCCTTTGTTTAGTAGGTAATTGTAGACCATTTTCTTTGGATTTTTATCAAAAGAGGGAAACAATTTACACAAAAGAAAAATGAAAGAAGACATATGGTACTGCATATCAAGATGCCATTGAGATGATCTTGCATATCATTTGTTTTTATTTGTTACAAGTTTCAATGCTTGTTTCAAACATTTCATTTATTTCTTTTTTCTTTTCCTTTTTTTGGTAAAAATAAAGTTTCTATCTTTAGACCATTGAACAATTGCCCACACGTGCATTTGCACATAAGAGTTTAATTAGGTCAGCAAAAGTAATATTAATAAGAGATGAAGAATATAGGTTTAACATCCTCACATTCTTGGATGACAAAAACAAATACAAAAAGAAAAGTTTCAGCCTTCCACCTTTGGCATTGCCATCAGCAGAGAATGAAAACCACCGAAGAAAGTCCCAAATAGGACTCAAGAAAATCGATGCCGAGGTCTTTTCATAGTCTCCCACTCAGTCTCGTGATTAGTGTAAGTAGAGAATGTTAGAATATACCCTCAGGTTCAAATTTGAAACCCTTAATGAAGGAATCCACACAGAGAAACAATAACACGATTATCTATAAATTACAACATGGATTTTGACATACCTTACACCATTCGTATGTTGGAGAAGATCTTGATGAATGATGTCCCTACAACAAGTCCTCCCTCTTGGACTTTGGAGTCTTCCACTCTGGATCCTTACGCATAGTTTTTGTGAGTGAAAATGTGTTCACACGTAGTGGTGATTGGAGGGACCATAGAGACTATATATAGTAGCCCTCGAGCCTTAACTTACTCCTATAATATATTGGGCTAGGCTTATCCCTCTTGAGTGGGCGTAACCACTATGGGCCCAATGAGTCACCTGTATTAGTGAAGCCCATAAACCTAAGATTCTCCCACTTGGGCAACATTAATAAAATATCTTTCCAATGGATTTTGGCTATCGATACCCATAGATAAAACCCCACAAACATAAAGATGCTCATTATCTGAATCACCTGGGATGTAAACAAAGAAACTATGTTATACAAATATGATCACATAAATGTACTTCCTTGTAGATCGATTCCTTGATCAAAAGATCTGCCTACCTTGAACTACCTCATAGGTAGAAAACGTTGATACTAATCAGTACTTGGGAAAACTGCCATAACCTGAGGTTAATACCTTTACTATGGAAAACTACTTATGGTAAAACACCACTTCCGTAGATTTAGGTTAAATACCACCATAAATCACAAACTTTGGTTGAATACCACTATACATCATGAGTCTTGACTAAACACCGCCATATATCATGGACTTTGGTTAAATACCACCTATTACCATGAACTTTCGCTAAATACCACCTATTACCATTAACTTTGGCTAAATACCTCTTACATCTGTGCCCTAATCCGGTCAAATTTGAACTTTGTGATAGGTCTCACGCCGGATGTAGAAAGTACTAATGGGTTCTGGCTTGCGACAGCTCATTGTCATAAAGGGAGGGATGACCTTACTTTCCTATGCATTTCATGTCTAACAAACTAGAGGGGATTCAAACTTTCTGACCCTAAATAGTAAGTGACCTAGCACCTCCCTAATTGAGTCCCCGCACGTAGTAGAAGTTGTTTGGAAGACCTTATACACATCCTAGGGCAACCCCCTAGCGAATGGCCAAAGGTGTACAGAAGGTTGTCAAAGTACAACACTGAAATGGACACCGAAAACAACCACTAGAAACTGCCCTGAATCTAGTGATCTCAATCCGATGGCACTTGCTATGCTGAAATGGCTTCGATGTCCGTTGGTCTCACTACTTGCGTTGTGGCCAGCTCTGACTAATATCCTATACTACTCTACACCCTTCCCCATAACTTGTACACCATATGAGTCTAAGGAGGTGGACCCACGTGTTCCGATTAGTGACTTAATCCACTTGAGTCCTAGATAGGTTCCCACCAAACAGGGACTAAGGCCTTGGACTATAAAGGGGGAAGTGAGTTCATTTCTTACTTCTCACCTAAACACCAACGTGAGACAGGGAGAGAAAAGAGGAAAAATGGAGAAGAAGAAAAAGAGGAAGAAGGTGGGGGAGCTCTCGGCTACGCGTGTGGTTTCTGATTGCTGCTGAAGGTAGGTGCTACCTTCCCCAAACCCTCTTTCCCTTCATTTTGGGTTTTCAATGTCAATCTATATCAATGAATTTGTGTGAGTATATATTCTAATTCTAGAAATTAACCATGTTCCAAGAACCAGATTTTAACTGGTGACACGAGGATTTTCAGTCCTCTGCTGTACCAGTTGAGCTATCCCGACTATCTATGACGCATCATCTTCATTCTACTAGAGTTCTTAGGTCTATGTCAATTAAAGGACTTTTAAGCAAATTGGAGAATCACAGGGTTGGAGGGGTGAGCCTCGGCCCCAGTGTTTTCTTGCTATCGGGTTGGTATGCATTGCACTCCCCCGTGTGTTTTCCAAGCTCAAACCAAACCAATCAAGCTCCGACAACATTTTGACCAAATAGTGAGTTAGAGTTTCCAGCGTCCGATCACTGAATCTCCTAGATGGCTCGATGGAAATGTGATTTGTTTAGATTAAATGAGAGGTGGGAAGACCCCTTACAATCTCTATGAAACAAATCCCAACGATCGGGTTAGAGCTGGCACAACCCCAAAAAGATGTTACGTTTCTCAATTTATCACCGAAAACATCCATAAAAAACACAAGGGTGGATCCGGTGACTTGTTTTCGATGAACCCTGAATACTTGTTTGGCCACTGTCTAGGCCATCAGAAACAATAGGGTTGGATCCGATGACTTGAACTTGGATGCGATGACTTGTTTCCGGTGAACCCAAACCTCTTAGGAAGCCACTGTCCATGTCATCAGAAACAACAGGGTTGGATCGGGTGACTTGACCTTGGTTCTAGTGACTTGTTTTTGGTAACTTGTTCTGAATTGTCAAGATTTACTATTCTTATACCTCTCAGGGTAGACCTTATAGGTCCCCTTTAGGTGTTTCCAACACTTGTTGACACCCATTTACCCTTGTACCTAGGACAATGACAATCACAGAATGGTGAGGCCTAGCTGGGTTTGACATTGGGCTTACATATTGGAATTGCACCCATCCAATCTACAGATGAGGTGAGTGGTGGTTTGACTTTATTTTCAAAGTGTTTTAATACTATAGAACTGCGTGCATGCCATAGCAATCATGTCTAGATAATTTCAACTGCTCATATGATTTTATGAATTATATAACATGTTGAATTATTTATGAATTGTATAGCATATGTAATTTACCTGAACTGTATGTATGTTGTGAACTGTGTGATGGGATCCGGTGTGGTTAAGGTGGTTCCGGTACCATGATCACCCTATGGATGATTGCATCATATATTGGGTGTGCATTAGAGTTAGCTATAGTTATGGATGCACTTTGTGACCGATGGTAATTCTGGTATCATGTACTCCATGGTAATACTTGGATATGGGTGCACTTTATGGTTGATAGTAATTCTGGTATCGCATACCCCATACTTGACTACTTGTATGCTAGATGGGCTTAGATATGGATGCAATGTGGCCGATTGTGATTCTGGTATCATATTACATACTACCTGCATATTTATGCAATGCATGCAATATATTGTAGTTAGGTTACATTCCCTATGCTACCCTTGCCAATAGGGGGTAAGGTGTTGGATAACCCAACTATGGTATGTTCGATGAACCCTCCGGAATGCCACTTCTGCAGTATGATGTGATTGTTACCGGAGGAAAAAACTAGTTCAGCGTGGCTGATGGTAATTTCAGTGTCGTGACTGCCAAGAGGGGGCTATTAGGGGTTTATTGGGTGACCGATGGTCACACTTCGAGACGAATAGGCTCCTAATCATAACTAGAGTTTGTATTGTTGGGTGACCGTTATGTGAGTTTTGGGACCAAGGATTTAACCTAATGCGTCATAGTAGCATGAACTCAACTTAGTTGTATGTTAGGTGGTTTAATGTAAAATGAATTGCATCATGGACTATGTGTATATGTTTACATGAACCCCATCCCTCACTGAGCTAGTTGGAGCTCACACCACGTGCATGTTGCTTTTTAGATGATAATGCAGGTGTTGTAGTGTCATTGGGCAGTGACACTTCTTCCCCTATGCCTGAGTATAGAACTGGTGACTGCTGGATACCAGAAGCTAAGGAGCAAAACTCCAACTGTGCTTGTAATACCTATGCATATGGAGAACCTATAGTTGGGTAGTGGTTTGTTGTCATCCTAATACCGTATTTTTTGGATGGTATACTTTTTGGGTTATCATATGTATGTTTTGACAGATGTGATGAGGATAAACTTTTGTTATGTAATACGATAACATTAGTTATTTTCCCCAAATTGATTATATGATTCTGCTATATTATACTCTGATTCCGCTACGATTGTTTAGTTGGTACGGTATTGTGTGATTGTGATGGTTAAGGTACTGCTATCAGAGATCTTGGTAGAGGCATATGATGGGTAAGCATCTTATTCACACCGGTGGTATCCTGATGTTGGGAGCGGGGAGTGACAATATAGCCCATAATTTTAGCTAAGTACTGCCAAGAAACTGTAGCAAGCACTACTTATGGACTGTGGGAGATGCAGCCTGTAAACTTTGACTATTTCTAACATGATATCTTTGATTAAATGAGATTATAAAGCTCTCACTAACAAAGCATATCAAAAATCTCAATAACACCCATGTGATAAACATGGTTCTTGAGCACTCTCATTGGCTATGTTTGTCCATAGACTTTGATGACATCACCTTTGGGAAAATATCACCTTTACCTTGGAAAACACACAATTGACTTGAATGTACAACTTTTAGCAGATTTCACTAAATCCTATCATGTTTTCCTCATTGGAGATGTATATATATAGGATCATACATTTTAATGTTTTTCGTGCACAACTATAGACAACACAAACAAATAGAGCATAAATTACAAATCAACGATCCAAAGAACAAAATTTAGGACTAAGAACCAATCCAAATTAATTCTAAAATTGCCATAAAATATTATATGATAGTAAAATTGTTTCAGGACGGTCCTGGAAAGGAAAACAGGGTCCCAGAATGATTCTAGAAAGAAAACTGATTATGTTCTCAAACAAAATAGAAACAGATTTAAAAATTATACCAAAATTATTTCTATTTCACTTCAGCTATGCTTTGATCAGAAAGAGCAATTGGTTAAGGTTCTTTGGGATCTAAAACCGGACCAAATAACCCTATGTTAATTTTTAGATCCTCAACTCACTTTTTATAATTTTTTTCGGTGAGGGTGGGAATAGGGGAAAAATTATTTTCTGAAAGAGACATCTTGAAGGAGCAGTATAAATATAGAACTCATGCAAAATTCTAATAGAACCAAATCTTAGGTATGAAACATACATACAAAATAACCAGGCTAGAAAAATGTAATACAACATTCTCATCTAGCAAATAAACTATGCAAGAGTCACAACCGTAACTACACTCTTATCTTTTGGGCTAAGAATGCACTGGCCCTCTTACAAATCCACATTTGCCATGAAAGGACCAATAATTTTCAAAGTTTTGTCACCTTTGGGCTTAGAATCCTCTAGGTTACTGTCATTTCCATACATGCATTCCCTTAACTTGGGTGACATCACCTTTGGGTAAGTGTCACCAACTTTGTTTCTTTGGAAAACCACGAAAGAACAGGATGTACCACTTTGGTGGTTCCACCCAACCCTTTCATAGCTTCCTAGAAATATACCATGCAACCAAGTATATCACACCAAGTTTAACTCTATCATGTTTATCCATCATAGGGTGTTTCAAGTATAACATGCAAACACAAAATGCTATGGAATTACCTACATTTTCAATCATATATGACTTTCTAATATAATAATAATGATACACCAATGTAGAAACTTGCAAACATTTGCATAAACAGAAATATAATTCCAGAGCCGTAATAGAACAAAGATAGGACACTACTAGAATAGTTTTGAAACAAAAATTGGTTCCAAAACAGTTCACGAACAAACTTTGATTATGTTCTCACTTTTTTTACATTCAAAGCAACAAAAAATATTGAATTTCATCCTCCCACTGGTTGAATCATATAAAATATTTCAAAATATATAATTCCATCCTCCCACTAGTTCGACCAATCAAATAGGGATTTACTAACCAGGTCAAACCAGAGTTGAATCAGGTCGTAAATGATCAACAAAAGTCAATATGAATCAGGGTCGAGCAGTAGGTCAATGTAAACCAATTGGACTGAAACTTAGTGGATGGAATGGTTTCCGTCAAAAACATAAAGCTATTACAATACATTGGCCACAACCTAATAATTGAGTTGGCTAGGCCTTTAAGTTCAACAGGACAAACGGTCATATAGCTCTCCCCTCTTCACTTGAACAGTTTTGGGCTTAAGTTCTTTGTAATTTAATAGACAAAACTAATAAACGCCCACTTGGGCTAATCGATTTAAGGTAAAGCCCAATCAAATATAACCATTTTAAACTCAAATTAAAAGGGGTCCCAAAGCCCAACTTAGTTAATAAGGCAACATGGATCCTTGATAGACCCATTTGAAATCTAGGGAAAGGATTCATCATCTTCCTCATAAGTCAAAGATCTTCTACCTCTTCATCCTATTAAATGGGCTACAATAGTAGATATTTGCATAATTACGTGTCGCTTTACATTTTGAAAAGAAAAAACCACTGCCCAGATGTGTACCCCATTGAAGTTCCAAGATTCTATGTGTATCTTTACATTACCTTGCAGCTGCTGGCGAGGCCACAAGGTTGTGCGCAAGGCCCAGGTGCCTTATTGAGCCTAGGGAGGTGGCTCTTAAGGCAACTGGACACCTACCACCTGCCAGACTAAAGCCACGGTATTTGAAAACCAAAAAACAAGATTGGGTATTCCAAATCATTAAAATTTGAACATTTTATTACCATCTCTAGTGAAAACTCATTCCAAAGCCTCCTCTTTACCTTTTGAAAAGAAAATCACAATAACAATCCTATAACAAGCATTAACAAATTATAAACATCTTCTCAGTCACCATCATATCCAAATTGTTTTATAAATTATTTTAAACTCTATGGGGATCTAAGGCCATAATAAAAAAAACAAGCTTACCACTTTTCAAAGGTGTTGTTTTACTTAGTGTGAGTTGGGTAAGTGATGTTGGCCAATAATGACTATTACACCCATGCCTTGATCCTGTAAAATTTGAACTTTTGTGATAGGTTTCACGTCGGATGTTGTTAGCACTAATGACTTCTAGATTACGGAATTTACTATCGTGAAGGAAGGAATGACTCGACCTACCGATGCAGGACTTGCTTGAAGAACTGGAGGGGATTCAAACCTTCCAAGCCTAAGCTGTAAGTGACCTAGCACCTTCCCACTTGAACCCCATCACATAGTAGAATTGACCGGGAAGACATTGCACACATCCCTATCTCAACCCCCTAGTGATTGGCCAAAGGTGGGCAGAAGGCTATCAAACATTGCACTGGAAAAACCATCGAAATAGCCGACTAGAAATAGCACCTAAATCCGATGACTTCAATTCGGGGGGGCATGTTGTACTAAAATAGCTTCAATGCATGTGGGTCCCGCTACACGTGTTGTGGCCATCTCCAACCAACCTTGTTACACCTGTCCCCTAACCCGGTCTAATTTGAACTGTTGTGATAGGTCTCAGACCGAGAGTGGAAAGTACCATCAGGTTTTGGCTCATAGCAACTCATTGTAAAAGGGGGAGAGATGTCTCTACTTGCTTGTGTATTGCTTGCCAATCCAACTGGAGGGGATTCAAGCGTTCTGGCCCTAGACGATAAGTGACTTGACACCCCGTACCTGAGTCCCGACATGTACCAAAATTGTCAGAAGACGATGCACACAACCTATGGCAAACACCAGTGGAATGACCAAGTAGGGACAATAGGCAGTCAAGGCACAACACTGCCTTGACCACCATAAATAACCTAGGCCTGAATCTGGTGACATGGATCCGATGGCCTAATAGGCTGCTAAATTGGTCCTGATGCACGTGGGCCCCACCACCCACATCGGGAATAACTCCGAATGACCCTGTATACTCTCCCACACCTCCCCTATGACTTGTACTCCATATGAGTCTAAGGAGGTGGGCCCGCATGTCTCGATTGTGAAAAATCCCACTTGGACCGGATATTGACCAACCAAACACTCACTTACTATAAATAAGAGAAGTGAGATTCATTTCTCACTTCTTATTTGTCCAAATTGTGGGAAGGAGAGAAAGGAAGGAGAAGAAGTGGAAGACGGGAGAAAAGTTCTCCTTGGCTCCCGGTTGCCCAATTAGTTGCCGGAATCCTTGTCGGAGGTAAGTGTCACTTTCTCTACCTCCCTCCTTCTTTATTTTCTACTTGTGTAGTTGTACAAGGGAGGAATTCACTAGGATTGAGAGGTGAGTCTTTGTCTTGGCGCCTCCCGAAGCTCGGGGAATGTTCATTTCAACTCCCCGGTGTGATCGTCGAGCTCAAACCAAGCCGGATGAGCTCTGGCAACAAGGATGACCAAGTGACCATCTAGGGTTTTAATCTTTCAATCATCGTATCTCCCAAATGGCACGATGGAATCAGGATTTCTTTAGCTTAAAATAAGGTAGGAACACCCTCTACAAACTCTAGGGAACAAATCCCAGTGATCAGACCCAAGCCAGATAGCCCCATATCACATAGACCCTTTCTATGTTTCCATCGAAAATAGCCACCAGAAACACCTGGGCCTAGACCCAGTGACTTGTTTATGGTGGGGATATAGCTCTTATGAGCTCTCTGCCAGTGCCACCAGATTCACCACTGATGAATCCGATGGGATTCCCCTATTTCCAGTGAGGTGAATCCGGTGACACCTCTGTACTGTCAAAACTTGATAGTTTTTATACCTTTGAGGTAGCCCCAATGGGTCCCCTCTAATGTTCTTGACACACATTGAAGTTCTATTACCTTTGTGCCTAGGACAGAGATGCACATGTACCCCGAGGCCGGAAGTGAGTTGAACACCTGGTTGACACACTTGGAACCTAATTCGACAGAACACAACCGAGGTGAGGGATGGTTGCCTTTTGTTTTCATAATGTTTAATTTCTTTAGAACTGCTCACATATGTTAGGATTTTTCTTGATTATTTAATTTCATAAATGATTATTTTGATCCATAACATGTTATTATATTGAATTGTATATTGTTGATGGAATTGGAAATTTGATATGAAATGTATGCTGTGAGACGGGATCCGGTGTGTCCGAGGTGGTTCAGGTACCGTGATCACCATGTGGATATTGCATTCATGCATTGATTATGTGCATTAGATTAGATGTAGTCACAGATTACACTCTGTGGCTGATCGTGATTCTGATATCGTGTGCTCTAGACTGCATTTGGAAATGGATACGCTTCGTGGCCGATGGAAATTTTGATGTTGCGTAGTCCATACTCAACTGCTAGTATGCTAGAATAGGTATATAGTCATGGGTTACACTTTGTGGCCAATGTTAATTCCTGTATCGTGTACCCCAGGACTATACTTGGAACTGGACCTGCTTTATGGCCAATGGTGATTCCAGTGTCGCGTGGTCCGTACTAACTGTATCATTTTGCAAGGCATGTAGGATATTTATGGTTAGGTGACATTCCCTATGCTACGTCCCCTTACCAATAGGGGGTAAGTTGTTAGATAACCCAATGGTGGATGTTCGATGAACTTTTCTGGAATACCACACCCATGGTATATTGTGATTGTTGCTGGAGGCAGGAACTAGTCTGGCATGGCCAATGGTAATTTGATGTTGTGATTGCCAGGAGGGGATTATCAGGGGTTTGGTAAGTGACAGATGCTCGCATTTTGGGATCGACAAACTCCTAATCATGACTAAGGTTTATATCGTTGGGTGACCAATGTGTGAGTGTCGGGACTAAAGATACAGCCTAATGTGTCGTAGTAGCATTTACTAGACTTAGTTGTATTGTTAGGTGGTTTAATAAACAAATGGATTGCATCATTCGCATCATGGACTATGTGTTTATTTCTGTATTCATGGCATCATGATTTATTTTATATCTATAGTTGGTTGTGCTTGATTGTGCATGAACCCCACCCCTTACTGAGTTAGTTGGAGCTCGCCTCTCGTGGACATTACTTTTTAGATGATGATGCAGGTACTGTGGTGCCAATGGGTTGTGACTCTATCTCCTTTGAACCTGAGTACGGAGTGAATGACTGGTGGATGCCAGAGGCTGAAGAGCATGACCAAGACTGCGCATGTGACATATGTGCTTATGTGGAACCTTGAGTGGTTGGGTGTCATTTTTGTGTTATTTTGTTACCGAATTGTGAATGGTATTCTTTTTGGGCTTATTATTTATAAGTCTTGGATCTTTGTAAACGAATAACTTGGTTATAAATATACAATACCATTTAGATGATTCCCCACTTTAAGTATGATTCCGCTATGATATACTCTGATTATATTGTAAATTATTTGGTTCGGTGTGTGAGGTTGTAAATGTTAAGGTACTGTTATCAGAGATCCTGGTAGAGGTGTAAAGCGGGTAAATGTCTTACACACACCACTAGTATTCTTAATGGTAAGTTAGGATTACTGAAAGTGGGGTGTGATAGCTTGGTATCAGAGTGAGATGCTTTGCCTTAACTCACAATCTTACCCGAACCTTGATTTTGGGATTAAGATTAAAAACAAAAATATCAAAGACAACAATTAATAGAAATACACAAGTAGGAGACAATTTTAGGTGTTAAAGCTGTTTTATTGAATAAGGAAATTGAATACATAAGCTTACACCAAATTTCTTAAAATAAATGACTGAAAGCAAGAAATCCTAACTAGCCTGACTCCTAGGAATTCAAATGATATAAGAAAATGACAGAAATAAAATGGAAACTAACACCTAGCACGTCAGAATTGGAAATAGAGCCAGCTTTGCAGGAAAACAGAAAACAAGTAAATCCTAAAACTACTGAGGCACTCATGTACTACAACTCCTGAGGGTTACTAGGATCTTGCTCTTGGTCCTAATCCTGGTTCTGAGTCTAACCTTGTGCTCTCAGCTCCGGCACTGGAATGGCAAGGTGGAAGACCATTGCCTGCATCTGTGTCTCAAGGGAGGCCACTCGATTGTCCAGAAGACAGTAACTCATGTCCACACTGTCCAGCCGATTATCATCCTCTTCAGTAGATTGGTGGAGGGCTACTGAGCCCATTATGAGGGCAACCAACCCAATCCCCACTTGGGAAGACTACAAGGAAACCTTCTTTGGGAATTACTTCCCTGAGAGCTTTCAGGACATGAGAGAGATTAAGTTCTCCAATTTGGTGCAAGGGTCCCGATCAATGCTAGAATACCAACAGAGGTATGAGGAGTTGTATTACTTTGCTTTGGAGCACATTCAAAATGAAAGAGCCAAGGCCAGGAAGTTTGAAAAAGGGTTGAGGCCAAGCATCAATTCTACTATAGTTGGGTTGAAGTTGCAGACGTATACTGAAGTGGTCCAATTGGCCAAGTCCATTGAAGACCAACACAGGGACAATTTCTCGAGCCAACAAGGAATGGGGAAGAGGCCCATGGGGTCCATTGCTTCTAGGGGAGCTAGCAAGCTCTCTAGAGGCCCTTATATCAACCCAACTCCAGTCCAGTCTAGAAGACTAAAAGCAAGCCAAGCCTCCTAATCCTCCCACTCTAGTGGGTATCTCAGTCTGTGGGCTCAAACCTTAAGTGCTTTCACTATGACCAATCAGGTCACTTAGCTAGGACATGCCCCCACCATTGGCCGGGTGATACACCTTACACCCTACCACCTAGGCCTCAGCAGACATATGCAGCCAATAGGCCAACACAACCACCACAGGGCCAGAGACCACAGGGAAGGGTATTCGCTATGACAGCTGAGGATGCAGAGGCTACACCAGGTGTGGTGACAGGTACCTTATTAATATCATATTACCTGCACATGTGTTATTTGACTTAGGAGCATCCCATTCATTTGTGTCACCTACATTTGTGAGAAAGATGGGGATTCCACCCAAGAGCTTGACCCAATGCATGACAGTGAGTATACCCACAGGAAGTGTGGTGGGTTTAAATTATGTGTATGAACCATGTCCGGTGACCATAAATGGACATGACTTGAATGCACATTTGATTGAGTTAGACATAACCAACTTTGATGTAATTTTAGGGATGGATTGGTTATCCGCTTACAGAGCCATTGTGCTATGTACAAAGAAGATGATAATTTTTAGACCCGTGATGAGGGAGAATTTACCTTTGTAGGAGATAAGCCAAGAAACATAAGAGGATTATGGTGTCGGCCCTTCAGATGAAGAAGTTACTAGACCAAGGATGTAATACCCTACTTCTTAAACCCAGTCTGATTACGCGGTTGACCCGGTGTAACCATGCAGGAACCGAACCAGAGGGAGTTAGAGCGGGTTCCTTATGGGCTATGATGGCAAGGGTGACCTTAAACACCGGCTGGCCCGATGAGTCCGAGCCAGTGCCAGAAGAGACGAGAGTGCCCAAGCCGTGTACATGCACCTACCATAAGGCCATGTACGGATAAAGTAGGTATTATAGCCGTATATTAAGGTATATACGTATACTACATCGTATGCCAGGGGTGGGGTTCGCGTCAAGCCTGAACTCTGTCAAAATCCCAAGTTTTTGCCCCAAGGTGGGCGGACAGGTGGGTGCACCCACCCGCCTGAGTGACCCATATATGTGCACTATTTAGTTATTTAGGAAGTATATATATAGCATTTATGACTTTATTTTTTTTTCATTTATGACACCCGTACGTTGGTGAGAACAGAAAAGAGGAGAGAGAAAAGAAAGGGAAGAAGAAGGGAAGAGAAGGAAGAGGAAGAAGAGAAGGATTTCAGCGGCGCCGAAGCTTGATCTTCCCATTCCGGTGCCAAAGGAGTGATATTCAACTCTAGATCTACATTTAGAGGTAAGCAAAGTTGGATTCTTTGAACATTCACCATACCCAAGCTTAAACCCTTGATTCAAGTAGGGTTTCTTGAGATCTGGTAATCCCCTTTTGAAATGATGAATCTAAGGTTTAATAGATGATTTATGTGTTGATCTTGAAGGATTTGAAGAGGTATTGACAAGGTGGAAGAAGCATTGTGGGTTTGAAGTGATTTGGAGGGTTTGAAGTTGTTCTTGAGCAAAGAAGGTAAGATGGTTTCCCATCACTTGAATCTAACCTAGATCTAGGTTAGAACCATCCTATAATACCTTGAAGGTGTGAAGAATGGGTTGGGAAAAGCCCCATTTGAATCCCCAAAGAATGGAGGAAGTTGGGAAGAAACAGCAGGTTTCCCGCCAAGACCGGTGGGTGGAACCGGTGGGTCCCTACCCCCCTATGAGCACCCACCTGTGAGGGCAGGGGCCTTCGGGCACAACCGGCGGGCCCAACCGATGGGCCACCCTACCCGCCGGTCCTAGCAGGGGCCCCTGGCCCAACCGGTGGGCCAAACTTGCGGGCCCTACCGGTGGGCCCCTACCTACCGATCCAAACCGGTGGGTAGGACCGATGGGCCAGACAGCCCACCTGTCTGACCCACCCATGTGGCCCGAAGGTGATTCTTACATCCAATTGGACCCAAATAGGACGTGCGACCTTCTTTTAACGTTCTAAACATTATTTTGTCATCGGATCCCATTAATTTTGATCCTAAAATGGTGAAGTACTAACCCCGCTCAATTATGTTACGTTCACCAAATCCTACCCGATTCGCACCGGATCTCACCCGTACCGAACGGGAATCCTTGTACGCTACAAGTAAGTGGGGAGAGGACGTTTGGCCTTGTTTCAAGGTATTGTTTGGCATTCATTTAATTATATCTAGTCTAGTCATGCCATCATGAATATACTATGTAGATTAGTCATTCCTCACATTGATATGCATGTGTGCTATGTTTACTTTCTAAATGCCAATTGAATGAGATGTTTATATGTTGAATGTGGACTTCATTGTGCATGATGCATTGATAGACTAGATGCCATAGTCGGCTTGGAAAAGAGTGCATTGGTGGCCCGTGGAATGGGACGCGGAGGCACTATGCAATTGTACTATTGTCATATAGGAGCATGCAGTATTAGGATTATCACCATCCCGTGCTACGACCCTTCCCAATAGGGGTTAAGGTGTTGGGTTACCATTTAGGGGGAAGCAGTGGTCGCGGTTGTCGGGTCACTGTGGCGGTTAGACATAACACCAGGTGGGTCAATAGGACAGTCGGCAACCCCGGTGGTACATTCAAGAGGGCCAATCGTACTGCTTTAAAATTGCTGGAGTCAGCACTTTTAATTTCAGTCATTTACATTTCTGTTGAGAGCCGGTGGACGGCATTGTCTTTACTTTTCCAAGTACTCACGGTGGGCCTTCTTCGACAGCCTTATGGACGTATCGTGGGATGGAGTTCGCGGCTCGTACCCGGGGTATACGCGCACTGTGGCTGTAGTAGCACTAAAACCGAAGACTTAGTAATGTTGCTTAGGTGGATGTGAATTAAAATGTATTGCATAGCATATAGTGCATATGATGTGTTTTGCTGTGTGGACTGCTGTGTGGTCCATCTTACCACTTACTGAGCTAGTGAGCTCATCCCACGGGTACCCCCTTTTTAGATGATTTTACAGGTCATACATCTGAGGAGCACGGGGTGGGTCCCACAGTCGAGTTTCCTGAAGAGGACTGGTGGACCCCTGAGGAGTTAGAGCACGGCACTGATTGCTCGTGTGAGAGTTGTGCTGCGGGACCGCAGTTCTGAGGCCATGCTAAGCTCCACTTCGGAGGCCGAGCTAAGCTCTACTATGTGATGCCGAGCTGGGCTCAACCCTTGATGCCGAGCTGAGCTCTAGCCTTTGTTGCCGAGCCGAGCTGTGTACTTTGATTATTTTGATGATTTCCTTTACATACTTGATATATGAATTGTACTTTTATTGTGTAATTATCATGCCTTCGGGCCCACATGTATATAATTATTGTATCACAATTCGGGTATCAAGTATTATGGGATTATTCACAGGTAAAATTTAGTCTTTCGCTGACCTGATGAGCTTATATTAGTTGTGTGTATGCTGTGGTGGAATACAGTATCTGATGATCCTGGCAGGTTTGGGTTAACCGGTGTTAACCCGGTCACTGGCCCGGTTCTATGAGAACGGGGTGTGACGACGGTGGTATCAGAGCGTGATGCTCTGCTCCACTCACAGCATACCCTTAGAATCCCGTAGACTCTATAATAGGGAAATGGGGTTGGGTTAAAGTAAAAGCTTGAAAAAGTAAAAGCCAAAGAAGGAAGTATAAAAAAAAAGGGGTTGCATTAGATGTTGCATTCATGGTATGCGTGAGAGTAGAAAAAAAAAGTAAATAAGTTGATATTATAACCTATCAAGTACGAGTCTGACGAAATTTTGGCAGCATAACGGCGTAAAATGGGATTTCCAAAATTTTACACACAACACCTGATAAACAACATATTCAATACGACAAAGATAAAAAGTAACAAGAACCATCACAATCAAACTATATAAGAACTCAACAAATAAATGCACCACAAAAAAATCACTATCAAAAGATATTATTCCATAAATGAGTCCAGTTACAGTACAAATACAAGGAATGAGAAGAAATGAAATATACAACAAGGTCTACAAAAAGGGAAAATAGATAAACAGCTGGTGTGGGCGAGCTAAGCCCTCACTGGTCATTGTCGTCATCATCGATGATCACCACGTTCGCCGGAGGCCTAGAGTTGACGTCGAGGTGGTGGTCGTAATGGTCAAATCTCGCGTTCACCAGTCGTACCTCCCTCTGAAGCCGGCCAAAATCTGAGATAGTGTTGGCCGTGGTGTCCAATTCCTGACCCAGCCTGACGAAGGAATCCTCCAAAGTGGCCTACCTCTCTAGGATGCGTTCCTCCCTGGAGGCACTCTCGTCCAGCCTTCTCAGTAACTGAACCTGGCCATCCTGCAAGGCCCGCATGGAGGACATCATGCCCTCGAAGTCGTATGCACCACTCCCAGGTGGTGGGGCTCTATGTGGTGAGGCTGCAGCTCTAGAGGAACTAGGATCGGGACCTCTCGACTCCTGAGGCGCCTCCTCAGGGATGCCATCACCCACCAGATCATCCCCCTCATCCTGAGGAACGTAGTCCTCATCCTCCTCACTGGACTCCTCCTCCATGAGGACATCCTCCATAGGGGCAGCCCTCCTACCCCTACCCCTCTGAGCTCCTGCTCTCGGAGGTGTATCCATGAGGGTATGGAGACCCATCCTCAGGAGGTTACTCCTGTCGAACCTATCAGTCGGAGTCTTCCCCTCCTCGCCGCTCAGGTCTACCCCGAAGAACTCGAAGATCCTAGTGAGGATCCTACCATAAGGGAATCCTCCATCCTCAGGGTGGGAAGTGTGGTGCTCCATCGTCCTGAGAATGATGTACGGAAGGCACAAGTGCTCGCCGCCTACCTCTGCGGCCATGTAGATGCAGAAAGCGATGAAAGCCGCCATGAAACCCACCTGGTTCCGATGACCTCCTCTGGGGAGCAGGTTGAACTGGACCAACCGAGCAAATAAACGAACCTCGGGGTAGAAGGACGTCTCAGACTCCGGACGGGTACTGCTGCCGCAGATGGTCTTGTAGATGAAGTCCGGCGTCTCCAGGCTCATGAACGATCCCAGAGGCTTACTCCTGGGAGGACTGTAGTATCGGTGCCCAGCTGCCGATATGCCCAAGATGCTGGCTAAGGTACCCACCGTCAGCTGGATGTCTACCCCCTTCACCAAGCTGCTTATGGTGAACTCCCCGTATGGATAAGACACCTCCAAGTTGCAGTAGAACCGACGGACTAGCTGCTCGTAGCATGGTCGGTCTACGTGAATGATAGAATCCCAGCCCAGTGCTGAGAACCTCTCCTGAAGCCGAGCCTTGTGGAAGTCGTCGACTACCACGGTCTTCTCCATCGTCACCGACCTCTTCAGGAAAATCGGCCAGTTGGCTGCTGCCTCTGCACTAAGGAAGTGCTCCTCATCATAGTCTGTAGGGTCAGACCGGGTAGGTCCAGGTCTCCCTATGCGGGGGGCTGAAGAGCCAATTTTCGCACTCTTCCGCTTAGTAGCAGTCGTCTTACATCGAACGCCAGAGGAAGATGGTCCCTTGCCGGTGCGAGATGACATCCTGGCAAGAAGAAAAGAGAGTGGGGTAAGTAAAGAAAATAAAATGACAGCATTAAAAAGAGGGGGGACCCAAAAACCCAAATACTCTCAAAATGGGAACGGCGACAAGCTAGAAATGCTAGGGAGCTAATTGATATGATGCACGGCAGGTGACAAAGCGGGGAAACATGCCAAAACAGTAAAATAATAGCAAGGAGCATATTTAACATGAGGGGATTCGATCCCAATGCGCAAATTCAAACACAATGGAGTACAACTTGAAACCATAGGACTAAGACGAAATGCATTGGTAGTGGGATCATGAAAGTACCAAAAACATACCCAAATAGGCTGTGGAGGTCCACGAATACAAGTACGTGATGAAAACCAAGGAAACCAATACAAAAGAGGGGTTTTCATGGGAATACATGGGGATTCCAAGCATAATGGACAATTCATGAAATCTATAGCATGTTAAGCACAAAGCAAATGAAATGCATCACAAAGGAATCATCAATTGGAGAAAAGGAGTGAGAATTGAAGAAATCCCCAAATTTGGAAACCTAGGGCACGAATTGGGGTTTTCTCCAAATGAGGAGATAAAATACTAATAAACTACAAATGACCACAATAGAAACATCACAATCACATGGAAATGCTTTTCTATGGAAAGAAATGTGGAAAGAAAGCCTAGATTAAAGCCTACACATGCCTTTCTACCCCCAAATGAAAGTTCTGAGAAAGGAGAAGAAGAAACTTACTTGAAGGAGGGAGAGTTGAACCTTCTCAAAAGCGTCGAGTTGATGAGTAGACTCGCGAGTAGAAGCGCCGAGGAGACCTCCAAGATCGCCCAAGGAAGAGAGGGAGGGAGAGAAAGGAGTTGGGGAAGAGACAAGACAGAACATGGCCCTACAGGCCCTGTTCGTGTTTTTACTCGGGTAGGACTGGCGGGCCCAATCGGCGGGCCCCTACCCGCCGGTGCCACCCGTCGGTTTGAGGTACTGGGACCTGCGGGCTTGATCGGCGGGCCCCTACTCGTCGGTGCAGCCCATCGGTTGTGAAAATTTGGAAAATTTTGGAAAATTTTTCCCCTCCTCTTAGCATGATTATAGTGATTCTTATTATTGATATTGTGTTATGGTCAAGTGGGACCATTGACGTACCTGTTGGGGCATTGGCCCTGTATCTTGGAAATTAAATTGCGGTTAATTTCAGGCTATCATACACTACAATACCTTATGTGATGGCATATATTTGTGTGCCGAAATCAATTCAACGGTGTTTAACCAATATGGTGTGTGATATGTTCCAGGTACAGAGATACGATGGTACGTATTAGATCCGGTAGTAATACCCGAGGTACCTCGTGGGGTCCTCGTCCAGTCGACCGACCACAAAATCCTAGGAGGTCCCGCTCTGTGGGGCAAACCTCACCTCCACTACCTCCAGAGACCCTTGGTCAGGGTGGGGCACATGGGGACCCACCTATGACTACACTCCCGGACCCTCCACTGGTTATCACACCGGGAGATGTTGCTACTATAATTCAGCAGTCACAACAGGCTTTTCAGCAACAAATGCATCAGCAACAGCAAGCATTTATGACTGCTATCCAGCAACAGTTGGACTTTTCTCAACCGGGTCAACCTCCCCGGGTACTCACTCCACAGGACCCGCCTGTAGGGTTGGGAACGGGACCACAAGTGGGAGGTACACCTCCAATCCCACCATTCGGTGTTCCTCAGTATGGGATGCCTCCTCCATACTCTTACTATCCTGCTTATGCTCCTAACTTCCCGGCGACGAATAATACGTCAAAGGTAGTGGAGTCATTCAAGAGGAACTTACCACCTGTATTCTCTAAGGTGGGGAGTGATCCTCTGGAACCGGACCAATGGATCCAAGAATTAGAGAAAATATTTGAGGTGCTTGAGTGCACGGATGCACAGAAACTCATTTGTGCTGGTTTGCAACTCAAGAAGGAGGCAAATTCTTGGTGGCAAGCCTCCAAGTCCATATTGTTGGCTGCCCATCCAGAACCCACTTGGGAGTAGTTCAAGGAGTTGTTCTTGGACAACCATTATCCACGCAGTTTCAGAGACCGTAAGGAGACGGAGTTCATGGCCTTGACTCAAGGAGGTAAAACTGTCCTTGAATACCAACAACAATTCGAGAGTTTGTTCCATTTTGCCCCAAGGCATATGAGGACAACTGAAGAGAAGGCAGCGAGGTTCCTAAAAGGCCTAAAAGCATCTATTGGGTCTGTACTTGAGGTCTTGGATTTGACCGAATATGGCCAGATTGTGCAGAAGGCCAAGACCATGGAGGATAAGAAAAAGGGAGAACAGTCCCTCACCCCTAGACTGTGGAAGAGAACAAACCCATTTCTGGATATGGGAAACTCCTCCAAGGCATACCGCGGATCGTACAGTTCTGGGCCTATGTATAGGCAGCCCTATAGGCCATCTGGCTACCCTCCTAGACCAGCTGGTGGTTCGGGCTCTATAGCTTTTCGCCCGAACACTAGTACGGCACCTACAGCTCTAAGGCCACCTCGACCTCCATCTGCAACGAGTCAAGTGTAGAGGGGCCCTGCCCCAGTTCCGACATCTCAGATTCGTTGCTTTAACTGCCATTCATATGGGCATTATGCAAAAGACTGTCGGGTCAGACTAGCCTTGCCCTCCAGTCAACTCTCTGCGTACCAACCTCCCGTAGCTCGGGGGAATCAACCACAAGGAAGGATATATGCTCTATCAGCCGAGGAAGCTGAGGCCAGTACAGAAGTAGTAGCAGGTATATTTTAAATTAAGAAATTCATTATGATTAATATTGATGACCTGCTGAAATTATATGCATTGTTACACTAGGTATCCTACCCATATCAGGCATACCAGCCTATGTTTTATTCGATTCAGGAGCTACTCATTCATTCGCATCTAAGAGATTTGTAGAGAAACTTGGGATGTCACCCAGGATCCTAGATCATGGAATGATTGTTAGTATGCCTACTGGTAAAGTTACACAGTTGAAGGAAGTGTATGGGCCGTGCCCAGTGGAAATTAGTGGGAAGAACCTTGATGCACAACTCATTAAGTTTAATATGCAGAATTTTGATGTTATATTGGGTATGGATTGGTTGTCGGCTCATCGAGCTAATGTGATCTGTGCTGAAAAGCTGATTAGGGTGACAGATGACGAAGGGAAAGAATTGGTATACCGAGCAGATAAAATGAAACGAGTGAAGAAGGTCCTTGTCTCTGCTCTTCAAGCGGTAAAATTGCTAGAAAATGGATGTCAGGGTTACTTAGCATCGGTACTTGATGTTGATGCAAGGATTACACCTCTAGAAGAGGTAAAGGTGGTTAAAGATTTTCCTGACGTTTTCCCAGATGATCTGATGCACTTACCACCTGATAGAGAGTTGGAGTTTGCCATAGATTTGACTCCTGGAGCAGCTCCAGTATCTAAGGCTCCATACAGGATGGCACCAGCTGAATTGAAGGAGTTGCAGATGCAGTTGCAGGAGCTATTGGAAAAGGGATTTATTCGCCCAAGTGTTTCACCCTGGGGTGCCCCAGTGTTATTTGTCAAGAAGAAAGATGGCAGTTTGCGTATGTGCATAGATTACCGGGAGTTGAATAAGCTAACCATTAAGAACCGGTATCCATTGCCACGCATTGATGATCTATTTGACCAGTTGCAGGGAGCCAGAGTATTTTCAAAGATAGACCTTCGGTCCGGCTATTATCATCTCAAGATAAAGAACAGTGATATACCCAAAACGGCATTTAGGACTCGATACGGTCACTATGAGTTCCTAGTGTTATCTTTCGGGCTAACCAATGCACCGGCAGCATTCATGGATCTAATGAATCGAGTATTTCAGGATGTGCTCGATAAATGGGTAATTATTTTTATTGACGACATCTTGATCTACTCCAAGACCGAAGAGGAGCACACTCAACACTTGAGAATGGTGTTACAGAGGTTGAGAGAACAACAGTTGTTTGCCAAGTACAGCAAGTGCGAATTCTGGCTTGAACAAGTTGGATTCCTGGGGCACGTAGTTTCTAAGTCGGAATCGAAGTAGATCCTGATAAGGTGAAAGCAGTAGTGGAATGGGAAAGCCCCAAGAATGTCACCGAAATTAGAAGCTTCTTGGGTTTGGCTGGATATTACCGGCGCTTCATTGAGAATTTTGCTCGGATCTCAGCACCAATGACCAAGTTGACTAAAAAGGGTGTGAAATTCGACTGGGCAGAGGAATGTGAGAAGAGCTTCCAGGAATTGAAAGAAAGGTTGGTGACGGCCCCTGTGCTGACTATTCCTGAAGGCACAGGTGGAATGACAGTCTATACCGATGCTTTCAAAGTTGGTTTGGGTTGTGTTCTCATGCAACGCGGTAAGGTAATAGCGTATGCATCCTGACAACTAAAGGAGTATGAGAAGAATTACCCCACTCATGACTTGGAACTAGCTGCAGTCATTTTTGCCCTTAAGATCTGGCGACATTATTTGTATGGGGAGAAATGTGAGATATACAGTGATCACAAAAGCCTGAAGTACTTCTTCACCCAGAAGGATCTAAACATGAGACAAAGGAGATGGCTTGAACTCATGAAGGATTATGACTGCGACATTCAGTATCATCCCGACAAGGCTAATATAGTGACAGATGCATTGAGTCGGAAGACACAGACTGTGTCCCTCTCATACTTAGCAGTCAGCCCACCACTCGTGCAAGAGGCGATGCTAATGAATGAAACCCTCTTATATGAAGGGGCAACCTTAGAGCTTGAACCTCAACCAGAAAACCTTAAATGGTCGACTGTATCCTTGACGGCTCTACAGGTGCATCCGGTAATTAGGCAAGAGGTAATAATGAAGCAACCTTTGGATCCTAAATTGCAGCGGATCAGAGTTAAGGTTCAAGATCAAACAATGAACGACCCAGATTTTGGTTTAGCCAGTGATGGGGCATTGATGTTTCGAGGCAGATTGTGTGTACCCGATGATTTGGATATACAAGACAAGATAGTGCGAGAAGCACATAGCTCCGAGTACTCACTTCACCCAGGAAGTACCAAGATGTACAAAGACCTCAAACAAAGTTACTGGTGGCCAAACATGAAAGTCACCATAGCTCTGTATGTGGCGACTTGTCTCACCTGCCATAAAGTAAAAGCTGAGAGGCATCGACCTTATGGTACTCTTCAGCCACTCCCAGTACCAGAATGGAAGTGGGAAAGGATTACAATGGACTTCGTCACCGGACTACCAAGTACACCTTAGGGAATGGACGCGATATGGGTGATCATTGATCGGCTTACCAAGACTGCTTACTTCATTCCCATCAAGACCAAGTTCTCCATGGCCAAACTAGCACAACTTTACATGGACAACATAGTGCGCTTACATGGAGTGCCAGTGAGCCTTGTTTCAGATAGGGACCCAAGGTTCACTTCCAGATTTTGGAAAAGCTTACAGCGTGCCTTGGGATCACAATTGAATTTGAGTACTGTTTTTCACCCACAGACGGATGGTCAGTCGGAGCGAACCATACAGATATCAGAGGACATGCTCAGGGCATGTACAATGGAGATGAGTGGCAGTTGGGAAGAATATATACCTCTTATGGAGTTTGCATATAACAACAGTTACCAAGCTACAATTGGGATGGCTCCATATGAGGCATTATATGGTAGAAAGTGCAGAACTCCTTTGTATTGGGATGAGGTAGGGGAACGTCGAATGTTAGGACCTGAGATGATACAGATGACTTGTGACAAGGTCGACGTTATTAGAGAACGGATTAAAGCAGCTCAGTCCCGTTAAAAGAGCTATGCGGACACCCGCAGAAAAGATATTGAATTTCAGCCAGGGGAAAAGGTATTTCTCAAGATCTCTCCTACTAAAGGGTTGCAAAGGTTTCACAGAAAGGGGAAGTTGAGCCCAAGATACAATGGACCATTTGAGATCCTAACCCGGGTTGGCTCAGTAGCCTACAAGCTTGCTTTGCCACCTTCACTTGGGGATGTTCATAATGTATTCCATGTATCCATACTGAAGCGATGTGTTCATGACCCTTCTCATGTATTACCCATGGAGCCAGAATACCTTGAAGCTGACATGACCTATACAGAACAGCCAATAGAAATTTTGGACCGGAAGGTGAAAACCCTTCGTAACCGCTCCATTTCCTATGTAAAGGTGCGATGGGCTAATCATTCACTAGAAGAAGCATCATGGGAGGTAGAGGATGAAATGCAAGCCAAGTACCCTCATCTTTTTTATCAATCAGGTACGCAATTTTGAGGATGAAATTTTTCAGAAGGGGGCGGTAATGTAATACCCTACTTCTTAAACCCGGTCTGATTACGCGGTTGACCCGGTGTAACCATGCAGGAACCAAACCAGAGGGAGTTAGAGCGGGTTCCTTATGGGCTATGATGGCAAGGGTGACCTTAAACACCGGCTGGCCCAATGAGTCCGAGCCAGTGCCAGAAGAGACGGGAGTGCCCAAGCCGTGTATATGCACATACCATAAGGCCATGTACAGATAAAGTAGGTATTGTAGCCGTATATTAAGGTATATACGTATACTACATCGTATGCCAGGGGTGGGGTTCGCGCCAGGCCCGAACTCTGTCAAAATCCCAAGTTTTGGCCCTCAGGTGGGCAGACAGGTGGGTGCACCCACCCACCTGAGTGACCCATCCATGTGCACTATTTAGTTATTTAGGAAGTATATATATAGCATTTATGATTTTCTTTTCTTTTCATTTATGACACCCGTACGTTGGTGAGAATAGTAAAGAGGAGAGAGAAAAGAAAGGGAAGAAGAAGGGAAGAGAAGGAAGAGGAAGAAGAGAAGGATTTCAGCGGCGCCGAAGCTTGATCTTCCCATTCCGGCGCCGGAAGAGTGATCTTCAACTCTAGATCTACATTTGGAGGTAAGCAAAGTCGGGTTCTTTGAACATTCACCATACCCAAGCTTAAACCCTTGATTCGAGTAGGGTTTCTGGAGATCTTGTAAATCCCCTTTGAAATGATGAATCTAAGGTTTAATGGATGATTTATGTGTTGATCTTGAAGGATTTGAAGAGGTATTGACAAGGTGGAAGAAGCATTGTGGGTTTGAAGTGATTTTGAGGGTTTGAAGTTGTTCTTGAGCAAAGAAAGTAAGATGGTTTCCCATCCCTTGAATCTAACCTAGATCTAGGTTAGAACCATCCTATAAGACCTTGAAGGTGTGAAGAATGGGTTGGGAAAAGCCCCATTTGAATCCCCAAAGAATGGAGGAAGTTGGGAAGAAACAGCAGGTTTCCCGCCAAGACTGGTGGGTGGAACCGATGGGCCCCTACCCTCCTGTGAGCACCCACCTATGAGGGCAGGGGCCTTCGGGCACACCTGGCGGGCCCAACCGGCGGGCTAACCGGCGGGCTAACCGACGGGCCACCCTACCTGTCGGTCCAAGCAAGGGCCCCTGGGCCAACCGGTGAGCCATACCGGTGGGCCCTACCGGTGGGCCCCTACCCGCCGGTCCAAACCGGTGGGTAGGACCGGTGGGCCAAACAGCCCACCTGTCTGACCCACCCGTGTGGCCCGAAGGTGATTCTTACGTCCGATTGGACCCAAATCGGACGTGTGACCTTCTTTTAACGTTCTAAACATGATTTTGTCATCGAATCCCATTAATTTTGATCCTAAAGTGGTGAAGTACTAACCCCGCTCAATTATGTTAGGTTCACCAAATCCTACCCTATTCGCACCAGATCTCACCCGTACCGAACGAGAATCCTTGTACGCTACAAGTAAGTGGGGAGAGGACGTTTGGCCTTGTTTCAAGACATTGTTTGGCATTCATTTAATTATATCTTGTCTAGTCATGCCATCATGAATATGCTATATAGATTAGTCATTCCTCACATTGATATGCATGTGTGCTATGTTTACTTTCCAAATGCCAATTGAATGAGATGTTTATATGTTGAATGTGGACATCATTGTGCATGATGCATTGATAGACTAGATGCCATAATCAACTTGGAAAAGAGTGCATTGGTGGCCCGTGGAATGGGACGCGGAGGCACTATGCAATCGTACTATTGTCATATAGGAGCATGCGGTATTAGGATTTTCACCATCCCGTGCTACGACCCTTCCCAACAGGGGTTAAGGTGTTGGGTTACCATTTGAGGGGAAGCAGTGGTCGTAGTTGTCGGGTCACTGTGGCAGTTAGACATAACGCCCGGTGGGTCAATAGGATAGTCGGTAACCCCGGTGGTACATTCAAGAGGGCCAATCGTACTGCTTTTAAATTGCTGGAGTCAACACTTTTAATTTCAGTCATTTACATTTCTGTTGAGAACCGGTGGACGGCATTGTCTTTACTTTTCCAAGTACTCACGGTGGGCCTTCTCGGACAGCCCTATGGGCGTATCGCGGGATGGAGTTCGCAGGTCGTACCCGGGGTATACGCGCACTGTGGCTGTAGTAGTACTAAAACCGAAGACTTAGTAATGTTGCTTAGGTGGATGTGAATTAAAATGTATTGCATAGCATATAGTGCATATGATGTGTTTTGCTGTGTGGACTGCTGTGTGGTCCATCTTACCACTTATTGAGCTAGTGAGCTGATCCCACGGGTACCTCCTTTTTAGATGATTTTGCAGGTCATACATCTGAGGAGCACGGGGTGGGTCCCACAGTCGAGTTTCCTGAAGAGGACTGGTGGACCCCTGAGGAGTTAGAGCACGACACTGATTGCTCGTGTGAGAGTTGTGCTACGGGACCGCAGTTCTGAGGCCGTGTTGAGCTCCACTTCGGAGGCCGAGCTGAGCTCTACTATGTGATGCCGAGCTGGGCTCAACCCTTGATGCCGAGCTGAGCTCTAGCCTTTGTTGCCGAGCCGAGCTGTGTACTTTGATTATTTTGATGATTTCCTTTACATACGTGATATATGAATTGTACTTTTATTGTGTAATTATCATGCCTTCGGGCCCACATGTATATAATTATTGTATCACAATTCGGGTATCAAGTATTATGGGATTATTCACAGGTAAAACTTAGTCTTCCGCTGATCTGATGAGCTCATATTAGTTGTGTGTATGCTGTGGTGGAATACAGTATCTGATGATCCTGGCAGGTTTGGGTTTACCGGTGTTAACCCGGTCACTGGCCCGATTCTGTGAGAACGGGGTGTGACAAAGGATGTCAAGGCTACTTAGCATCTATAATAGATACTGAGATGGAAGTCAGACCATTGACCAAATTAGATGTGGTAAGGGAATTTTTTGATGTATTTTTGGATGACTTGACGAGATTGCCTCCGGATCGAGAGATAAAGTTTGTTATAGGTCTAATCCTCGGTTTGACACCAGTGTCAAAAGCCGCTTACCATATGACCCCCACAAAATTGAAGGAATTACAGGTGCAACTTCAAGACCTTCTGAAGAAGGGATTCATTAGACCTAGCGTGTCTCCATGGGGAGCACCGGTACTATTTGGAAACAAGCAACTGAAAACACAAGGTCAATCTAGTGAACTAAAACTGGTGAACCTAGAGCTCTTAAGTGGCTTATGCTAGGCCACCAGATTCACACAGGGTCGATTCAGTGAGATGAACCTTGGATCTGGTGACCTGAATTTGGTGATGTCCCTGAATTGTCAATTTTGTCTGTTCTAATAATTTTTGGGGGAACCCATATCTCAACATGTGTTAATACACATTTGGCCTTGTACCCAGGATAGAGATGATCACAAATTGGTGAAGCCTAGCGGGGTTTCACTCTGGTTTACAACTTAGGAATTTTTACTTATCTAGTCAACAGATGAGGTGACTGATTGTTTGACTTTATTTTAGAGTGTTTTAACATTAAAGAATTATGTGCATGCCATAACAATCATTTGTAGATAATTTCAACTGCTTGTATGATTTATATGAATTGTATAACATGTTGAATTGTATTTGAACTGTATATCATGAATTGTTATATTTTATCAATATGAGTTGTTATATTTTATCAATATATGTGTTTTGAACTATGTGATAGGATATGGTGTGGTGAGGTGGTTCCAGTACCGTGATCGCAGTGTGGATGATTACATCTTACATTGGGTGTATAATAGAGTATGGTTGTGGATGCACTTTGTGGCCGATGGTAATTTCGGTATCATATATGCCATGGCCATAATTGGATATGGGTACGCGTGTGGCGGATGGTAAGTTTGGTCCTGTGTGTCCCATACTTAACTTCTTGTATACTAGATAGGCTTGGACATGGATGCGATATGGCCAATAGTGATTTCGGCATTGTATTCTATACTACCTGTATCTTTATGCAAGGTATATAGCATATTGTGGTTAGGTCACATTCCCTATGCTACGATCTCGTGCCAACAAGGGATAAGGTGTTGGATAATCCAACCGTGGTAGGTTCGATGAACCCTTACAGAATGCCACTTCTATGGTACGATGTGATTATTGCCAGAGGCAAAAACTAGTCTAACATGGCCGATGGTAATTCCGGTGCCAGGGCTTTTAGAAGGGGGCTAGCAGGGATTTTTTGGGGTGATTGATGATCGCATTCCGAGACTAGCAGGCTCCTATTCATGACCAGGATTTGTACTATTGGGTGATGGATGTACAATTCCTGGAACCATGGATACAACCTAATGTCTCGTAGTAGCATGAAACTGACATAGTTGTATGTTAGGTGATTTAAATTAAAATGCATTACATCATTCTTGCATCATGGACTCTATGTATATACTTGCATGAACCCCATCCCTCATTGAGCTAGTTGGATCTCACACAATGTGTGTGTTTCTTTTTCGATGATGATGTAGGTGTTGTTATGCCACTAGACAGTGACATTTCTTGCTCTATGCCTGAGTATAATGGTGATTGGTGGACACCAGAAGCCAAGGAGCATGATCCGGATTGTGCTTATGACACTTATGCACATGCCGCATCATGAGCTGAGTGATGGTCTGCCATTATCTTTGATATTGTATTTTTGGATGGTATACTTTTTGTTTTATTATATGAATGTTTTGACAAATGTGCAAAGGATAACTCTTGTTATGTAATATATTAAACATTGGTTGTAAGATATGTCCACATGTTCACCTATTCTGGTGGCCTATTAGGTGTGGCAGGGTGACTAGGCTAGCATGTACCATAACTAGATCAGGTGGAGTGGGAGGTGCATTCCTGGTGTCGATAGCAGTTTGGTTATGGGTATCAATCCCGGCCATAAACTATGCATGTCTCTGCTCCATTCCCTACATCATGTTACCCATTATTGCATCAACATCTTGTGTGGTAAGGACTTGTGGGGCATCAGTGCATTGATTGACTTGCCTTTACGTCACGTAGGCGAAGCGGGAGGCTATAGATTTGAGTTGGATTGGGTGTTCCAACGAGAAATAATTCCTATTCAGGAATCTCTATTAGCCACCACATATACACAGATAAGCATGTCAAACATTTGAACATGTGGGGAAGGGCTAATAGGCATCATAGCACAAGAAAAATAAAAAAAAATTCAGAAAAATACCCCACTGGAATCAGGTCACTGGACTGACCCTATTGAATCCAATGGGAGTTTCCAGTGACAAAACAAAGACCAATCTAGGCTCAAATATTCATCGAAAATACTTCATTGGATTCAAGACCTATTTCATCGGCTACTACCGGTGAGGTCCAAAACCATGATATAAGTGAGTCTGAGGATCACTTTTCACATCAAACCCTACCTTTTTAAGGAGAAAAGAAGGAAGCCAAGGGAAGTTACTCTAGCCTTTTGCCATCATTTTCAGAGCGTCTACGCATCCGGTCTTTGCCATACACATGAACCACAGTAAGTTCTTCCACACTTCTAACCTAGAATTTGAGATTTACTAAACTTTTCCTATTCTCACTTAGGCTTTGATCTCCAAAACCTTAGGTTCTCATCTTTTCGCGACAATGTCATCATACTGCACCTATTCTCATTGTACGACCACAAACCAACTTCCTACTATTCCATCAGAATAGATGTATGACCACCACTAGTTCCGGTCAGTGGTAGAATAAGCTCATTGGGATGCTTTTGAGGATAAGAACGTTGATCCCGAAAAGTATGTCTGTGCAAGAGATTTCTGTCGATTTTGTATTAGTCAAATGTTTGATGTGATGGGCTAGTACTGAATCCTAAAGCTAGAAAAGTTGCACTATCCCTGGCTCGTGAGGAACTTCTTCTATAACCAAGGATGATGAGGGTGAGGATGTGGGGCCAAAGTAGCCACCTATAGATGTCGAGGGGAACTCCGAGGGTGGACTCGGAAGGGATGATGTTATTCTACCTACTCCTAGGAGCTTTCCACCACCACCACCAGGATCGATGGGGACATCTGTGGCCTCTTCTTCTAGGTGACCACAAGAGTTTGGGTGGAATGACGTGGTTAGTTGTTTGGACACCACGAACAACATTCTCAAGAGGATGGATAACCACTCTGAGAGTGTAGACCGGAGGTCCTGTATCCTAGACGGATATGTTATGTTACTGGAGCAGCACCTTAAGGAAATGGCTCTGTACATCAGGATGCCTTCAGCACAGCCAGCCACCCAAGATCCACCACTAGAATATCGTCAGGAGTAGTGACCTCCGGATGCCTTACTAGTCTTTGGATTTCCCACTTTATTGCTTTCCTGCACAACACGTGTCACACCCCGATCACACTGAACCGGGCCAGTGACCGAGTTAACACCGGTTAACCCAAACCTGTCAGGATCATCAGATACTGTATTCCACCACAGCATACACACAACTAATATAAACTCATCAGATCAGCGGAAGACTAAGTTTTTACCTGTGAATAATCCCATAAAACTTGATACCCGGATAGTGATACAATAATTATATACATTTGGGCCCGAAGGCATGATATTTACACAATAAAAATAAAATTCAAATATCAAGTACATAAGGGAATCCACCAAAACAATCAGAGTACACAGCTCGGCTCGGTATCAAGGCTAGAGCTCAGCTCGGCATCAAGGGTTGAGCCCAGCTCAGCATCACATAGAAGAGCTCAGCTCGGCCTCAGAACTGCTGTCCCGCAGCACAGCTCTCGCACGAGCAGTCAGTGCCGTGTTCTAACTCCTCAGGGGTCCACCAGTCCTCTTCAGGAAACTCGACTGTGGGACCCACCCCATGCTCCTCAAATGTATAACCTGCAAAATCATCTAAAAAGGGGTGTACACGTGGGATGAGCTCACTAGCTCAGTAAGTGGTAAGATGGACCACACAGCAGTCCATACATCAAAACACATCATATACACTACATGCCATGCTATACATTTTAAATCACATCCACCTAAGCAACATTACTAAGTCCTTGGTTTTAGTGCTACTACAGCCACAGTGCGCGTATACTCCGGGTATGAGCCGCGAACTCCCTCCCGCGATACGCCCATAGGGCTGTCAGAGAAGGCCCACCGTGAGTACTCGGAAAAGTAAAGACAATGCCGTCCACTGGCTCTCAACATAAATGTAAATGACTGAAAATAAAGGTGCTGATTCCAGCAATTTAAAAATAGTACAATTGGCCCTCTTGAATGTACCACCGGGGTTGCCGACTGTTCTACATGACCCGTCAGGCGTTATGTCTAACCGTCACAGTGACCCGACACCCGCGACCACTGCTTCCCCCCAAATGATAACCCAACACCTTAACCCCTGTTGGGAAGGGTCGTAGCACGGGATGGTGAAAATCCTAATACCCCATGCTCCTATATGACAATAGTACGATTGCATAGTGCCTCCGTGTCCCATTCCACGGGCCACCAATGCACTCGTTTCCAAGCCGACTACGACATCTAGTCTATCAATGCATCATGCCCCATGATGTCCACATACAACATATAAACATCTCATTCAATTGGCATTTAGAAAGTAAACATAGCACATATGCATAACAATGTGAGGAATGACTAATCTACATCGCATATTCATGATGGCATGACTAGACTAGATATAATTAAATGAATGCCAAACAATGCCTTCAAACAAAGCCAAACGTCCTCTCCCCACTTACTTGTAGCGTACAAGGATTCCCGTTCGGTACGGGTGAGATCCGGTGCGAATCGGGTAGGATTTGGTGAACCTAACATAATTGAGCGGGGTTAGTACTTCACCATTTTAGGATCAAAATTAACGAGATATGATGATAAAATCATGTTTAGAACGTCAAAAGAAGGTCACACGTCCGATTTGGGTCCAATCGGACATAAGGATCACCTTCGGGGCCACACGGGTGGGTCAGACAGGTGGGCAGTTTGGCCCATCGGTCCTACCCACCGGTTTGGACCGGCGGGTAGGGGCCTGTCGGTTCCACCCGTCGGTTGAGCCAGGGGCCCCTGCTAGGACCGGTGGGTAGGATGGCCAGCCGGTTAGGCCCGCCGGTTGTGCCCAAAGGCCCCCCTGCCCTCTCAGGTGGGTGCCCACAGGCGGGTAGGGGCCCACCGGTTGCACCCACCGGTCTTGGCGGGAAAAACCCTGTTTCTTTCCAACTTCCTCCATTCTTTGGGGATTCAAATGGGGCTTTTCCCAACCCATTCTTCACACCTTCAAGGTCCTATATGATGGTTCTAACTTAGATCTAGGTTAGATTCAAGTGATGGGAAACCATCTTACCTTCTTTGCTCAAGAACAACTTCAAACCCTCCAAATCACTTCAAACCCACAATGTTTCTTCCACCTTGTCAATACCTCCTCAAATCCTTCAAGATCAACACATAAATCATCCATTAAACCTTAGATTCATCATTTCAAAGGGGATTTACAAGATCTCAAGAAACCCTACTCGAATCAAGGGTTTAAGCTTGGGTATGGTGAATGTTCAAGAAACCCAACTTTTCTTACCTCTAACTGTAGATCTAGAGTTGAAGATCACTCTCCCGGCGCCAGAATGGGAAGGTCAAGCTTCGGCGCCGCCGAAATCCTTCTCTTCTTCCTCTTCCTTCTCTTCCCTTCTTCTTCCCTTTCTTTTCTCTCTCCCCTTTACTATCCTCACCAACGTACGGGTGTCATAAATGGAAAGAAAAGAAAATCATAAAGCTATATATATAATTCCTAAATAAGTGAACAATGCACATGGATGGGTCACTCAGGTGGGTGGGTGCACCCACCTGTCCGCCCGCCTGAGGGCCAAAACTTGGGATTTTGACAGGGTTCGGGCCTCGGCACGAACCCCATCCCTGGCATACGATGTAGCATACGTATATACCTTAAAATACGGCTATAATACCTGCTTTATCCATACATGGCCTTATGGTAGGTGCATGTACACGGCTTGGGCACTCCCGTCTCTTCTGGCACTGGCTCGGACTTGTCGGGCCAGCCGGTGTTTAAGGTCACCCTTGCCATCATAGCCCATAAGGAACCTGCTCTAACTCCCTCTGGTTCGGTTCCTGCACGGTTAAACCGATTCAACTGCGAAATCAGACCGGGCTTAAGAAGTAGGGTATTACAACAGGATTTACATTCTAGTTATGATGTTCTAGGTCTATTTATGCACTTTTTTTCTTATTTCTACCTGATTTCAGTTATGAACTTTGTTATGGAGTTAGTTAGGGTTTCCCTGCTTTCAATACTTATTTTTGAGAAAAATTATATAAAAGCTTATGTATTCAAGTTCCTTTATCAATGAAACAATTTTTATACCTATGCTTGTCTCCTATTTGCACACTATTACTTGTTGGTTGATTTAAGATTTTTTTAATTTAATTCTAATCCCCAAAATCCTAAGGTTCAGGTAGATTGTGAGTTGAGGTAGAGCATCACGCTCTAATACCAAGCTGTCAGACCCCGCTCCCGCAAGGATACCAACAGTGTGAATGAGACAGTTACATGCCAATATCTCTACCAAGATCTCTAATAGAATTACCTTAACCATAAGAAATTCTAGAGACGCTAACCTCCATATTTCTCCAATGTGGGCCAAGATCAAATTTTGATGGCAAGATGGATCCAGGGCATAGAAAAGGTTTTCACAGTGATAGGTTGCATCAATGAACAGAAGATATAGTTTGCAGGCTATTAACTTCAAAATGTGGTAGATGCTTGGTGGAGGTCCACTAAGCCTATTCTGAATGCTACAAATCCCAATCCCACCTGGGAAGATTTTAAGGAGACATTCTTCGGAAACTACTTTCTCAAGAGTTTCAGAGATATGAGAGAGACCGAGTTCTCGGCATTGGTGTAGGGATCCAAATCAGCATTAGAGTTCCAACAGTGGTATGAAGATTTGTACTACTTTTCTCACGAGCACATCAGGGATGATAGTGCTTGCATAAAAAACTAAGACAAAGAACTAAAGAGAAAAAGACAGCACAACTAAAAACCTAGAAGAAGAGAGAAGGAGAGGGACTAGAGAGGACACCCTTCCCCCCTTGGTCGACCCTCTTTTATAGGAATAGGGAGAGAGGAGAAAACGATTCGGGGAAATTGGGTTTCCAATTTGGTGGGGATTTGGACAATTATGGTGACAAGGTGGAAAATAGGAATTAGGAGAAAAAGGGAGAGAATGAGAAGGACGACCAAGTGTGGGCCCCTCTTAGATCAAATTTGTGTGGTGGAGGAGAGAGAAGAGAGAAAATAGGAAAGAAAGTAGGGGAGAGAGAAGCTTAGATTTTTCTCCCTTTTTTTTAATTTTCTCTTTTATTTCCTTCTTTTCTCTCTCTCTCTCTCTTCAAACTTGCACACAAAGCTCTCCCTTGGCCGACCTCCTTACTTTAAGTGATGAGTAGAAGAGAGAAAATCTTCTAAAAAAAAAATCTCCAAAAAAATAGCAACCAAGAGGTTTGAACTTGAGACCTCTTGGTGAGGAAGGCATTTTTGCATACCACAACTCACCAACTACGCTAGGTAGTTGTTGTTACAAAAAAAAAATCTTTAATCACTCATGGGGATTCCATCGATCCTTGTTGGTATTTAGAATATTCCTTGTACACCTGGGACAACTGCAAATGGGCTGGTTCTACATTTCGATTTAGTTCTATTCCATTATTTTTTTTTCCGAAAAGATAAATCATTTGTACGGGTGACCAAACAGATGTGTACTTTTAATGCAACACGTCCATCTTGCTCAAAATCTTGTCCTCTTTACAACCATAGAAAGAAATAGGACCTCTTTACGTGTGAAATTGGAGATACAGTGCCCGATAGTCCTTATGGCATTTAAAATACAAAACCTGCAAAAAGGGAGTAAAACCCAAGGTAGCTCCATTCTAAATATGTAAAATGCATGCTTTTATACCATAAATTTCACACATAAATGTGCTCATCACTAAGTCTATTGAGGATTGACATTGGGATAATTTCACTCAACAACAAGGTATGGGGAAGAGACCAATAGGGTCACAAGAGTCTAGAGGAACCGGTAAGGCTTCGATGAGGCCTTATCTCAGTCCAACCTTAGTTCAATTTAGGAGACCATAGGCCAGTCAAAATTCCCAGTCTTGCCTATCCAGTGATGCTTCTTAATCAGTTGGGCCAAATCCTCGATGCTTTGATTGTGATCATCCAGGACACTTGGTTAGGACATGTCCTCCCTTTCAGTCGGGGATGTACCATACACTCTGCCTCCTAAGCCACAGTAGACTTACTCGGCAGCTGTCTAGTGCAGTCACAACGTGGTAACAAGCCCCAGGGACATGTTTTTTCTATGACTGTAGAAGATGCATAGACTGCTCCAGGTGTGGTGACAGGTACCCTGTCAATTTCATTATTGCCTACTCATATATTTTTGACTTTGGAGCATCTCATTCATCGTATCACCAGCATTCGCCTATAAGATAGGAATTCAACCCAAGAGCTTAACTCACTATTTAGTAGTTAGGACACCCACAGGAAGTGTAGTGTGTCTGGACTTAGTGTATGGACCTTGTCTGGTAACTGTAGGTGGTCTTGACATGATAGCACATCTAATCAAGCTAGTTATGACTGACTTTGATGTGATTTTAGAGATGGATTGGTTGTTCGCCTGCAGAGCCAGAGTGCTATATGCAGAGAAGATGATTGTCTTCAGACCCCATGATGAAGAAGAGTTCACCTTTTTGGGAGATAAAACCAAAAAGCATAAGAGAACGAAGGGTTGTGACCAAAATTGTTGGGGAGTAAACATTGAGAGAAGCACATGCTGGGAGCATGTAATTTAGCGGATCTCATGAAGCACTTTCAAGATCACTCAGTCAAATTGCTTGTCTATATGAGACTGATAGCTAGGATAAGCAATGGCCTAGCCAAGTCCAAATTGATGCACCCATAATTGTGGACTTTATGTTTCTAAACCACATGTGTTGCTCGATCTCTCAAGTGTGATACCAAAATGAAGTTCTCGACAAACTAAGAAACGAGTCCAAATATCAGGATAGGCCATTGGGTTCTTTATAGCTAAGCGTAACCATTCAAGAGGGTGTTGGCGGAAACCCAATCGCATAGCGGAAGGGATGGATTGGGATCTCTTGCATTCGAAATTATAGTACAAAAATTAATTACTTGGGAGCGAAATGGTTTACCTTAGAACCATAATTGAAGTTCCTCTTCTGGATACTAGTTCTTCCACACATGAGTAACCGTAGGGATCAAATTCCTTCAACACTTTGAAACTATGATCCATATTCAATTGGAGAAGAGCAATCCACCATTAAAGTCTTGGGTTTCATAAACCCTAGTTTTTTCCTTCCCATACACTTACTCACAAAGGAGAGAAGGGAGGGAGACAGAAAGCATGGGAGAGGAAAGGGATGGTTCCAAAAAATTATATATTTATATATATATATATATATATATATATCTCCCTTGTCCCTTATATAATAAAACCCCTTTGAGGTTTCCTCTTTTGGTCAAGTCTTTGTTTCCTAAATAGAGAAAGCCAAATCTTGGTGGTAGAGAACAGTTTCCAAAATTGAACAACTACTTTGCTTCTAAAGTGGGAAGAGGTAGAATCTAAAAGGGATTGTTGTCTTTGTTATTATGGGTGACAATATAATCAAATTGTACTTTATCCACTACCATAAATAAAAATATAATTAATTTAATATTCTCAAATATTGTCATGTAATATTAATTCATTAATTTGCACTTAAGACTTTCTACTTTTCTAAATATCCCATAATGAGCTATAGGGCATGTAATTTAATATTGCCTAACCCCAGCTCATTGAAAATGTCTATTCCAGAAATTCTGTGAACATGGTCAGACAGTGAAAAATATTTCAAATAAAATTTATTTTTTATATTAAAAATTAATTTTGTAAACAATTTACAAAAATTGACACTGATATCAAATTTTTGTCCGATCAAGTACAAGCATTCTCTCTCCTTGTTATTCCCCAATTAAGGGTATTGCATCCCATGTTGATGATCTCTTTCATTAACAATGTGGGACCACGTATCCATCATACAGATATATAGTCTGTTGGATGTCAACCATTGGCTAAACAAAACACATGATGCAACATTACAATAAATAGGATCTCTCTGGTCAAAGTTCAAGTGACGAGTATGAATCTTGTTCTCACCTATCAGTAATTCATGCAAGATTTTTATCAGATTCTTTTCAATACACACAGTATGTGTACTTTCACTTATGTACCAGAATCACATCCCTGGTAACATATATGTAATAACCATATGAATAGGATGTCCAGTCCTCTCCTTAGCCGAGAACTGTTTTGGATGAAAACCCATGGAACAACTTACAAACCCAATAAATAAATGCAATGCATAAATGAAATTAAAAGTCTTATTAATAAATCGGGTTTGATGGACATACATATCTAACAGAAGGCTTATAGAGAATGAAAATTTTAGGAGGACGATCATCAGGGAGTCTGAAAGGGAAAAAAAACTCTTGGCCAAGTTCATAGAAGAGACTAACTTGGCATAGTGGAAACCCAATATTGAGAATGATTGTTGCCTAAGAGTAGAACCAAGTTCAGGAAAGTAAGTATGATTGTTGCCTAAGAGTAGAACCAAGTTCAGGAAAGTAAGTCCGAAGCCAAAGTTCCAAGACCCAGAAAGGGCCACCTTCTAATGAAAATTTGGTACTCACTAAGGAATCACAACCTCTATACAAAGAAGCTAAGACGATAGAGGCTAAATCTACTAGTTGACAATCAGCTAAGGCATTAGCTAAACAAAGAGTGGCTTTTGTAGTCTTGTCAGCATATGCACAAGTCAAGAACCTGCAAATCCAGAAGAGGAGAAAGGCCACATATTCTTTCCTAAGTATGGGACTGATATGAGTCAGCAAGAGAAGCTGGCAATATCTGATGTGGCAAATGTACGTAGGAGTATCCGGCAGAAAAAGAGAGCAGTTACCTTGAGAGATTTCTTATGAGGGACCACCAGAGGATATTGGTATAACAGAGTTTTTTTTTTTTTTTTTTTTTTTTTTTTTGATAAGTAACTTTATGTATTGAATTAGAGAAAGAATTACAAAAAGAGGCAACCTCACCCACCCCCTTTAGACAGACCTAAAGAGGGGTAGATAAATCCCTTAACAAGCAGGACAGGCCCTGCATACTGCCATGTAAAAGATTATACAATCATCTCTTCATTACATTACTTCCTAAAATAAACAGTGCGGCTGGCATCCAAGTCCACAAGACTTTGCAAGTCTTGAGGAAAATCTTCAGGGCGAATATTAGCTTCACCATCTCCTGTATCATATGTAGCCATAAAGTCAGCTGGACTACTGCTCTCCCTCCACACATGTATGATCTCTTTCCTTCCAAATTCCTTTAGCAAATGTAGAATCTTGCTTTTAAGAGTTTGGATTTCCCATGGTCCTTCAACCTGACCATTTATGATATCCACAGCTACCTTTGAGTCCGATCTAACTGATATGCGTAAAAGATTCAATTTTTTACATAAATCAACCCCCTTTAGCATTGCCATGAGCTCCATATATAAAACTGACCTTACTACCCCCTTTCCTGCAAAAGCCAAAATCGGTTGTCCTCTCCTATCCCTTATAATTCCACCATAAACTGCCCTATCATGTGTTAGAGAACCATCACAATGGAGTGCCCACATTTTATCTAATGGAGGTACCCATTGACAAGTTCGTGGGGATATACTAGTCCATGTAACACCCAATCTCCAATTGTTCACCAAAAACTGATTTCTACTATTGCAAATAGCTTTGAACCCAATAGCCTTACACCTATTTGTCACATCATCCATAATACAAGATACAATCTGGTCCTTAGTTCTTACCTTTCTTTTAAATATTCTTGCATTCCTTTCCTGCCATACATGCTGAATTGTAGCACATATGGCTAACCTTCCAACAACCTTAAGGTCATCTTCATCATAAAACTCATGCTTCATCCAGACAACAATGCTGGCGATGGATAAAGATTGAATCCCATTTTGAGAGCATAAGGCCATAATGCTCCGCCAGATGGAGGAAGTGAATTGGCACTGAAAGAAAAGATGATCCCTACTTTCAATACCAGCCCAACAGAAAATGCAGCTACTATTCACCCCAACATTTCTTTTTAACAGATTCTCTTTTGTAGGTAGAGCATCCACAAGGCATCTCCAAGATGTAAAAGAATGCCTTGGAATATTACCACTAAACCAAATGGAGTTAGTCCAATTTACCTTATTCCCCCCGCTTCTATTAATTTCCCATGCTGACTTAGTGGTGAACTTCCCCTTGGTTTCCCTTTCCAAACCACCTTGTCATGATCCATATGGTGTAACCTTTCTAAAGAAGGAAGGGCCCCCCAAGTCTGCATAAGTTGGAGTGTAATAGCTGGTCCTGGATTCCATCTCCCATCCCTCAAAATCTCCCAAACTTTTGCTAATCTATTTGAGGCAGCATCATGACGTATTCTATCCCCAAATTTATTAAGGAGAACTCCCAATGGATGCCAATTATCCAGCCATAATCTAGTATTTCTACCATCACCTATAAGGTGTAAGACATAGGGTTCCACTTGGCCTCTATACTTAATTATCTTTCTCCACACCCATGAAGCATCAGTTACTTGCTTAACAGTCCAAATAGAATCATTTTTTAAATATCTCTTATATATCCAGTCTACCCATATGCTTTTTTTATGAGATGCAATCCACCATATTAATTTCATAATCCCAGCAATATTCATATCTCTGATACGCTTTAGTCCAAGTCCTCCCTCTGACTTGGGTTTACAAACCGCATCCCAAGATATGAAATGTATCCTCCTTTTAAGCATAGGGCCTGACCATAAGAAATTTGAAAAAAGAGATTCAATCTTAGATATCACATTACCCGGCAATCCGAAGAGGCCTGACCAGTAGACATAGCATCCTTGCAATACTGAGGATATCAATTGAAGACGACCAGCATAAGACAGGAACCTTGACTTCCATCCCTCCAGCTTCTTCCGCATTAAACCAAGAATGGGAGCACAATCTGCCATAGATAATTTTCCAGCAATAAGTGGGACACCAAGATACCTAATAGGTAACTTTGTATCCCTAAAACCCGTCAATTCCAAAAGTTGCATTCTGCTACTTTGGGTAAGGCCCCCTAAAATAATAGAGGACTTAGCTCTATTGAGATGCAACCCAGAATAGGTAGCAAACTCACTTAGAGCCCCCATTGTAGCTGTAACAGATTCATGAACACCTTTCATGAAAATCATGAGGTCATCTGCAAAAATTAAGTGAGTCAAATGCAGAGCTCTACACCTTGGCATAAGAGAGATCCTTCCTTCTACCTCCAACTTTCTCATAATTCCTGAAAAACCCTCCATAGCTATAGTAAATAGATAAGGAGATAGTGGATCACCTTGTCTAATACCTCTTCCTCCCTCAAAATACCCTGTTGGACTTCCATTCACCAAAATAGAGAATGATGGAGATGTCACACAAGCTTTTATCCACCCTAAAAACTTCTTTGGGAACCTCATCCTTTCCATAACTTCAAACAAATACTTTCTGCTAAGAGAATCATAGGCTTTATGGAGATCAATCTTCATAATAGCTGAGGGGGTAGCTCTCCTACGATCAATTCCTCTGACAATGTCATGACATAACAAAATATTATCTGCAATTGATCTTTCTTTAATGAATGCAGACTGACATTCACTTACTACACCACCAATCACCATTTGCAATCTGTTGGTGATAATCTTTGTTATTATTTTATAGATCATGTTGCATAAGGCAATTGGTCGAAATCCAGCAAAAGTAGACACATCCTCAGTCTTTGGAATGAGACTAATGAAAGTGGCATTTAAAGAATAAGGCATCTTGGATTTCCTGAAGAACCATTTTACTGCCAATGATAGGTCTTCCCCAATCAAATCCCAAGATGTCTTGAAAAACCTAGCACCAAACCCATCTGGTCCCGGGGCTTTGTGTTCCTTCATTGAAAACACCACTTGCCTAATCTCCTCATTTGACACACTTTTTTCCAACCCATCCTGCTGATCCGAGGTTAATACCCCATGTAAAGGTATGCCATCCGGGCAGAACCCATTATCCACCCAACCATGTCCAAATAGCCCCATATAAAATTCCATAGCCTCCTTCTTTATAAGCACAGGGTCATCCACCACTACCCCATCCCTTCTTTTAATCTCCATGATACTGTTCCTGTGTTGTCTGCACTTCATGGCATTATGAAAATATGAATTATTCCCATCTCCTAACTGCAACCATTTGATTCTAGACTTCTCCTTCAAGAACTTCTCCTCCACTTTCAACTTTTCCCACAACTTCTTCTGAGCTTCTTTTTCTAATACTACCAAAGCAGGATCACCTTGTGCTAGAGATAACCGTGATTGTACCTGATTTAATTCCGAATAAGCTTCCTTGACACCCATGAAAACATCCCCAAACTGAGTTTTGTTCCATCTTTTCAACTCATTCTTCACATTTTTAAGCCGGGCTGCAAACTTTAGAAGAGGATTCAAAATATTATTGACAGGTAAATTCCACCCCCTTTCCACCACTTCCCCATACTCCTCATTATCAATCCATGCCTCAAAGAACCTGAATGGTTTTGGCCCAAAATTCCTTTCTTCCAACACTTTCATACAAAACGGACTATGATCAGACACCCCTGGACACAGGAAGTTTGCCTCAGAACACCTGAATTCATTAACCCAAGCATTGTTTACAAGCACCCTATCCAACTTGCAACAGATCCGCTCACTTCCTCCCTGATTATTACTCCAAGTATACTTCACCCCCTTCCATTTTAAATCCAGTAAATCCGCATCAAAGAGACACTGATTAAATTCATCAACAGCCCCCTGTCGAATCCCATCCCCTCCAAGCTTCTCATCCTGTCCTCTAACAACATTAAAATCTCCTAACACAACCCACTCCCTAGTCATACTTCTAGAAATAGATATAATGTCACTCCATAATTCTCTCCTTTCCTCCATAACATTTGAGGCATAGATGGCAGTACAAAAGTACTCCACCCCCGTTCCTAAAATACTCACTCTCATATGAATCAACTGACTACTCTTCTTCAATTCTTCCACTCTAAACATGCTAGACTCCCATCCTACCCATATTCGAGTAGTGCCACCCCTAGAGCCATTATGTAATGAGCTCCAACCATGCTTCAAACCAGAAAAAATAGAGAAAACATTCTCCTCCCTGACCTTGGTTTCTACCAAAATTCCCATCGCTGCCTTAGTTTCAACCAATAAATTTTTCACCATCCTTTGTTTTTCAGGGGCATTAAGACCCCTAACATTCCAACATAATGTATTCATAACACCCTATTTCTTAGACCACTCCTCCGCACTCGCTTATTCCCCCTTCCATCACTGCTATTCCCTACTTGCAACTGCTTACCAATCTTTTCCACTCGATGAGGTAACAAGGGCACATGATTAGCTTTCGGCCAATCCTTCCCCCTCTTCTTTTGAAGGCCCTCTTTTTCAACCAGTAGAGAAGACAAAACCATACCATCAGAAACATTAGAATCAGTCAGCAAAGAATCCATACCTTGTGAATCACAATACTCCTCCGAAGAATCCATCGCTGCCAAATTTTGTTTCTCAAAATTCTCCTCCGTGCTTCCATCCACCAAAAAAGCCTCCTCTACGCCATCTCTCACAACAGCAGCCAGCCCATTACTCTCTAATGATGTCGGTACAGTCCCATTTACATAGATGAACTCCTCTCTCCCCATCGGCGTCAAACAGCCAGGCTTAAAATTTGATATCGCATGCAAAGGCAACTTTTCAACCCGTCTCTCTCCCACAATTCCCATACCAATCATACTATCAGAGTCCTCCTGAGCACGAACATCCTCACCAATAACCAAACTACTTTCATACACCACGTTCCCATTTAAACCAACACTGAGACCCTCCTCAATCATAGGACAGCAAGACATATCTTCTTGCGTCATTCCTAAATCAACTCCATGCAATTCAGTTGACAATTGATCAACTCCATCCTTTAAACCTCCATCCAACTCATCTCTTGATTTTCCAACCAGACACGTCATCCCTAAATCAGCTGCATGCACTTCGGTTGACAATTGATCAGCCTCAAACCGTTCACCCATATGAGAGTCCACCAAAGTAGAAACCACCCCAGCCGTGTCCAACACGTCTACCTCCTCATTAACCGCCACACCGAATCCAATTGGATTAGGCTCATCCAAAACAGCAAGTATATTCAAATGCAACTCCACCCCCTCCTCCACCAAACCTTCACTCACCTTATGTTGCGTTCCAATATCCGATATCTCACCTATTTCCTTGGGAATATTCTCCTCAAGCTCCTCCAAAACATCAAAAGTATTATGGCAACAAACCCCTTCCCCCTTCTTATTCAAACTAGAATTCAATTTTGAATTTAAGTTCACATTCGAAATCATCCTAGCCTCCGTAACCTTAGGCATCTTCTCCTCCGAACAACGTTGCCCAGAATCTGAAGCAATCATCACACCTTCTATCATAGTAGCTTTAGTAATATGACTCCCTTCTCTCCCACCTTTCTTCCTCCATTCAGTCCTCTTGGAAAATCCACCATCAACCATCTTTCCCTTGCAAAAAGCAGCCGAATGCCCAAAGACCTTACAAAAAGGACAACTAGGTGGCACCCACTCGTACAGAATTTGCTGGTTAAACACCACCCCCTCTCCATTAATAACAGATACATGATCTGGCAACTCCTGCCCAGCCAACACCTCCACACACAATCTTGCAAAAGACAATCTTGCCTTGGACATTGTTCTAGCATCAGTGAACAGAGGCCGCCCCACAACACTGCCAATGGAACTCAATGCCTCCTTGGACCAATAATGAAATGGGAGATTAGGTAATCGAATCCAAAGAGGCAACGAAGAGAATTCAATCTTCTCCAAACACATAACCGGATTCCACCTGCGCATGAATAAAGGTCTCCCTTGAACAAACCAAGGTCCCCCCTCCAAAACCTTAATCATATCTTCTTCAAGGCTAAACCGAAAAATGAAAAAACCACTCTCCAGCAGATTGAAATCAACATTACCCACAATTCTCCAAAGTTTCAATAAAATTTGCTTTGTGAAAAGAAAAGAAGGCCTCTTACCAATAACAAAACCCACGAGCGTAGTTCTCCATTTCTCTACCTCCTTCTCCACCATGGCCGTAGGGCAGAGTGCCACATTCTTCCCCTCCAAAATCACAGGTTTGACAAACTTCAAATGCATACCATCCGCTCCACCCCTGGCCCCATCTTTGAACAGATGATCAGCCCATGAACTCCCTTTACCATTGAGAATCTTCGAACATTCTCCATTAACAGACTTCAATCCTTTAACACCATCCTGACTTTCCTTAATCTCTACCAATACTTCATCTTGGACATCTTCAGAAACCACCCCAAGTCCTCCTTCATCAGGCCGAGCCGCCAATCTCTCCCCCGTTCGGCCACTAACTAATGGAGAAACCACAATTGACGACTCCACCACTGCAGTAGCATCCAAATCGACACCACCCAAAACGATCTCCAACACTCCACCGTCCATCTCCCTTAAATATTGGTTTCCACTCACTCTCAAACTCTCACGCCCCTCTTTACGGAAAAAAATGTTATAGCTAATTACTATGGAAGTCTACAGATCATTTCGATCTTCATAGCTCTTCTTCCCCTGCAACGAATTGACCACAGCCAAAAAGCTATGGCGTGAACTGGAGAAGAAGCTCCTTCTGGAAGTGGAAGGCGATGGCTTCCGTTCATGAGAAACTTCTACTTGGCTTAAGACCTCCATCTAGGGGATAAAATATAGGCATTATTGAGGTGGACCTCGCCTTAACTATGTTTGACTCACCCGACTCATCAGATTATGAAAAGAGCAACGTGAGTCGAAAAACCTAGTTTTCTGACTATGATTTTCAGGGGATTTGCCTTGAATTTTTTTTAGATACAAGGTTGGAAGCTTAGTACATTAAAAGTTTACCTTACTTCATGCATCATGAAACTATGGCGTCGTGATATCATTTTCCTTAAATAAATGAGCATGTCTTATGCGACACAAGTTGCTATTTAGTTTTTGTTAAAAACAAAAAAGGGTTTATCTGAATGTAACCCAGGTTGGTTACAAAAGGGTTGACACTGATTTTTATTTTCCACTATTACCCTCATTGATAAAGTAATTGTTCATTTATCAATGTAAAAGCTGATAGCTCGACTTTTTGTGTCAGATAGCATTTTAAAGAAGGGTACATTTGAGATTACTCTTTCCCATGAAATTGATATCGTCACCTTCCATAGAAAATCAGGAAAGTACAGCCGATTAAATCATGTTAAATTCTTCTTCCCCAATTTTGCAGCTCTCTCCCACCCAAAATCTCTTCCCAATTTTTCTATTCTATCCGATAAAATGTTAGGTCGTTTGATTCAACTCGGTTTCTACATGAGTTTCTTCTCAAGGATAGTGATTCCCCAAAAATATAGGAAAATTGGCAGGTGGATTCCCCCAAAATGGTGATTTTTACTATCGCAAACATCTTTCCAGAGAAGACAATGTCATCTCTAAAAATTTTTCTGTGGATCTTTTCTCTTTTTGTGCTCGATTGAATTTTTATTCATTTCCACAGTTAAAAAAATATGATTTTGGGAGTTGCTACAGATTATTTTAGGATCGGATTGAAATTGGCTGATATACGTTTTAAAAACCTTAAAAACCTCAGAATCGGTTGTTTTGGAATGATTTGAATTGAGATTGGGCTCGATTCATTCCAATCAAAATTGACCAATTCGATCAAGGATTTTAAACTCAAAATTGGAGATCAAATTATCCCTGCTGATCCAATTTTGATAAGATAAGAATCAGTCCCCAAAACCCTAGAATCAGCCCTCAAATTTGAAAAAATAACGATCTAGTCCTAGAAGTAGGACCCTTGAAATTGAATCTTTTGATCTCATAGAACTTGATTTCAATAACATTTGATCTCCCTATCAAAATTAGGTTTCTCAATGTAGGATTTTCAATTTTCCAGGGTCTGAGACCTTCGTTGCGGTACATTAATTTAGGGAAGCGTTTACAAGTTCAAGGTTTGGGTAAAGGTTTAGGATTTTGTTTCCAAGGTTTATGTTGATTCTTTGGATCTCGATATTCACCATTTTTTTAAATACATTGTGTAAGAATAAAACTATATTATGTTATTTATCTAGAAATAAACCTAGAAATCTTCCTCGTTAGAGTTGGCCAGAATTGGCCATTAAGTCTGAAAACTAGCAATCGAGTCCCAAAAACCCTAGAATAAATTGTTCCAGAACGGTAGGAGTTGTGAAAAGTCATAGTCAATTCTAATCCAAATCGACTAATTCAGTCAAGGATATTAAACTCATGATTGAAAAGAGAATTGGTCCCTATTGATTCCAATATGGAATCTCCGGATCAGATACAAAGATTCTAGAATCAATTCCAAAAAACCCTAGCATTGACCCTCAAATCTAAAAACAAATAATCCAATACCCAAAAACCTAAAATTGGCCGTTCTAGAATTGTCAAAATTGGGATTGATCACAATTTGAATCAACCAAGGATTTTAAACTTGTTATCGGAGATCAAGTCAATCCCTACATATTCTTTTCCAAATAAAATCAAAATCAATACCAAAAAATCTAGAATTGACCCTCAAACTTTAAACCAATGGTCCAGACCCTAGAATCGGTCAATCTAGAATAGTTAGAATCGTGATTGGTCCCGATCGATTCTAATCCGATTTGTACAATTCAACCAAGGATTTTAAACTCGGAAACAAAGATCAAATTAGGACCCATCGATACCAATCTAAAAAAAATTGGAATTGACATGAATTGATCCCAAAAGCCCTAGAATCAACCGATAGTATAATATAATTATTCACAAATTTCACGAGTCATAATTAGAGTAGTACCGAACCTATAATATTACCACTTGTCATCTTTCTAGATAAAAACCAATCATAATTAATAACTTGTATGCAATTACTTTACTTCATAACTTTCATTTGTCTTGACATCAATTATGTGATACCCAACTTTCTAAACCCGGTCTAATTAACCGCATTGACATGGTTTGATCATATAGGGGCTGAACCAGAGAGAACCGACACAGGTACCATATGGAATATGGTAGCAAGGGTGACCTTGAACTCGGGTTGGCCTGACACGATCGAGCGGGTACCAAGTGTAATACGTACACACAAGCCTTGCACTTTCATGCACCATGAGGTCATGTACAAAAAGTAAAGGTATGTACTAGTATTTGTGGGTGCCAATGTAATCTAATGTTACATGGGATTTTAATCCCATTGAAGCCCACTTGAGATATGCCCACCTGAGATTTAGCCCACCTGAGATTTAGAAGATATTTTGGGGGCCCAGGTATAAAAGGGGAGACATTAATTTTCTTTTCCCTTATTAATGTTAGTTGGTCGGTGGGAGAGTAAAGAAGGGAGAGAAAGAAGAAGAATGGAAAAGAGGAAGAAGAAGAATGAAGAAGGGAAAATTGACCATCGAGCTTCACCGGAGCTGGGTCTTGGTATTTTGAGCCCAGATTATGATCGTCGAGGTCTTCGAATTGAGGTAGGTATTATACACATTCCAAAGATTCTTAGGAAAACCCCATTTCTAAAACCCTCTTTTTGATTTTTGGGAAAAAACCCACTTGGATCTTGCTAATCCTACTTGGATAATCAAATCTAAGGTCTAATGGGAGGTGTGCATAATGATTTTAAAGGATTTGGAAGGAGTGTTGGTGAATATCTAGAGTATTTGGAGGTTCTTGAGCAAAAGAAGTGAAATTTGGGGTTTCATTGGTGTTTTTGAGAAAGAGGTAAGAATCTTCCTTTTCTTTTGATTTCATCTTAGACCTAGGTTGAGGGTACATGATTGGACCTTAGATAAGTGATTTGAGTCGCCGGATCGTTACCAAACAAGTTCCCTAAGCCAAAGGAATGTTGGGAATGATCTTGAAAATTTTTTGTTTAAAGACTGGAGGGTATTTTTATCCCACCTGTCTTCTGATTTTAGCGCACCTGAGTTCCCAGAACTCAATTTTGTCACTATCGGCAATGATGACAATATGAAGAATTACATGTTGGATATTTTAGACTTGGAGAATTTTCAAGTTTAGAGTAAAAAATGACCATTTATCCTCTATAAACTTTCAAGAGAAAATGTTTTCAAAAATTAGAATTTGATGTTGTGGATTATTGTTGTTTGTCCCCTCAAGTCGGACATTTCACTTTGATGCGAGAACTATGCAAATCAACGCCCGATTCTCTCTTTCATTATATGATCCGAGTCCCTACTTTATGCATATTTTTATGAAGGTTTCCGCTAGAGATTACAATCATGTATCACATCATTGGATAGTGCTCAGACTGAGCTTTCTAACGATATATTACACGTCGAATTCTGACTAATGGTTTGAAAGATATGACCCCCGAAAGTTGACTCCAAAGTTCGGTATCAGATTTCATTCCGAGCAACCAAGGAGTGCCACATGGCTCCCAAACCCCTTTGTCCAAAAGCAAGCATTTTTAGATAATTCTCTCTAGTTTTTTATTCCCACATCGGAAATAAGAGAGAATTGTCTCAAGTCGCAAGACTACAAGTATAGCCCTTCCTCTCTTCCAAAAGAGAGGAGAAAAAAATTGAGAATTTGGGAGAGAGGATGGCCCCATCAAGGTTTTGGCTAACTTCTTCCCTCTAAAATTAAATATTCTCCAAGTCTAAAAGTTTAACATATTAATCCTTCCTTGAGTTAGGAGATCTACTCCAGTTCGGTTCGATTTGGGGCTTGAAGCACAAGGGTTATCTCCCCAACCACGGACCATCGGAAGAGAGGATTAGCCAATACGTAAACCCCTGTTGACAAGGGTTGTAGCACTAGGGTGGTTATCCTAGCCCAATGCATTCTAATATGCCACAACACAATTCAATCACACTCACACTCACACACACCCTGAGCATGCAGTGCCGCTGGCATCAGCCATTGGCCACCCTGCACCCCAGTCACACACACACTCACCCTGAGCATGCAGTGCCACCGACACCAACCGTTGGCAACCCTGCACCCAGTCACACACCCGCACACGCATACTCACCCTGAGCATGCAGTGCCACCGGCACCAACTGTTGGCCACCCTGCACCCAATCACATACACACGCACACATGCACAATCATAATCCACATTCTCATGCCACATCAACATTTTACATAAGGAATAATATAATAATATGTAAAATGATAAAATTCATCCACATATGCATTATGATGCAAGCATTCCATAAAAACACACAAAACCCCTCACCTCGTGTCCTAGATGGCGGTAAATAGTTGATGGTTTCGTGTTGCGTGTTCCTATCACTTCTCGGTTCCACTCTTAGGATACATAGTGTTTTTAGGTTATTCGGTTATTCATAGAGGAGTGGGACAATAAGACTCGTGCCCCAAATAAAAGGATTAAAAATTAACTTTAAAATGGTTCACCGGTGGATGCTCACCGGTGGATGCTCACCGGTGGATAAATCCGAAAGGAATACACATCCTATAATATTTTCACCGGTGGATGGTCCCTGCCTTCACTGGCTGGCCGGTGACCATCAGCCGGTGAAGTTAAAATCAAGGTTTTCTTACCCAGATCAGCCCTATTGGCCTTGTGGCCCCTGTGTATGGTGGTGGAAATGCATATTTTTCAGTGGCGTGTCATTTCCTAACTCCATTCCTCCCTTCTCCCTCTTTTGTATAGTTTACAAATTGGGTTTTGTGATTTTAGGGTTGGTTTTCATGTAGGGCATCCTCACACAATTAACTTAGCTTAGGTTTAGTGAAATTAGTGAGTGGATCAACATAGGGTTTCAAGATACACCCAATTTCCCCAATACACAAGTCTAGGTTAAGCTAAATTGGGGAAGACTTAGGTTGATCTCATGGAATGGTCATTAATAGCTTATGAAATCACTCTCACACACTATACATAGGTTTAATTTCATTTTTCCCAACTTAGGATTAGGTTAGGATGTTAGGTCATAAAGGATTTGTTCAAATTCCCAAATCCTAGGGTTTTGGGTAGGGGTTTCATAGGGATTTTTCCTTAGACCCAAGGTCGATTGAATAACCTTGCCAATGTAGGTCTCTTACTCTAGTTTTCTCCTCCCATTATGTATTCTTTAAGGTTCGGTAGATGGGATTTGGTTGGGTCTCCATTACTTCCAATAAAGAGTGAAATGGGAAGGAGAGAGAGAGAGAGAGAGAGAGAGAGAGAGAGATTTATGTGTGTGTGTGTGTGGAGAGATGAGCATATGGGCTTACCTCAAGAATGGAGCCCTAGCCTTCCTCCTTCCTTCCTCCCTTGCTCTCCTTCTCCTTCTTCTTCCTCTTCTTTCTTCCTTTCCTTGTTTCTAATTTGGTAAAAGAAGAAATGAATTGTAAGAGCCCTATTTATAGCCACTTAAGTCCCACTACGGGCTGTTTGGAGAATTAATGGGTTTTTACCCAATACAGGGTTATTCCGCTATTCGACACTAACGGCCCACTTCGAGATGTCCCGCCACATTAATCGACTCCCTAACACATTGTTCCATCAATGTGGATGGGTTTGGGGTGCACGATCATGAGGTCTCGGGTCCCACGGTGAGATAATCCAAAACTGTCCTGTGCACTCACCGTATGGTGTTCACCGGTGGATGCTCCATCCGTCCGTGACCATCAGCCGATGAATTCTGAACTGGTGACTTTGTATGGAGATCTCTCCTCAGTTTGAGTGGGGCCTTCTCCAGGGTTTCTAGTGTGTATGAGGTTCAACTGACCTATCCCTTCAGGTCTGGAATCCCTTCCAGTTACTTAAGCATGGGTAGCAGGTGCAGGTGGGGTCGCCCTTCCTTCCTCGGCAAAAGGCAGATGCAACCTAGTACTCACTGGTACTGGTGTCCTCCGGTGTTGCACCTGAACATTAAAATAGGAAGTTTTAGGGTTCGGGTATATCAAAGACCCCTTTCAACCCCAAAAAAAACCAACGGGGCCTCCATTGAGCAATACTGACATCCTAGTCAACTGGACTTGGGGAGCTATCCGGATCAAGGTCCAAAACTGCCCTTTTGATTTCCTCAAAAGTTGGAATGGAATCTAACATAGATTGATCCACATCAGAAATCTCCTCTGGCACATAGTCAAAAAGCTCATAATGGTCTATATTTGGCTGGCATTTATGAAAGTTTTCATAAAAATCTGATATATGCGAGGCTAATTGAAAGCTCTCAGTGATCATTGAGCCATCTTCCCTTTTCATATTTCTAATAATATTTTTTGTACGACGAACTTTTACTGTAAGATGGAAGAATTTAGAGTTACGGTCCCCTCTTTTCATCCATCTTATCCTTGCCTTCTCAGACCACAACTTTTCATGGTTCTCCATGGCTTTAAGGAGTCTAGTCTTGGCATCTGCTTCTTTAGAAAAAAGCTCCTCATTCATGCCTTGATGCTCAATTAAAGATTGGACAGCATCAAGCTCTGACTTAGCTATGTCAATTTCCAAATTAAAATTTCGAAACTCAATTTTGGCCCAACTCCTGAGAATCAGCTTCAACTTCTTGAGGTTTTGGGCAAGACCTAGGATCGGGCACCCAACCCGAACATCTTTCCTCACCTCTTGAATCACCTGAAGGAAATTACTATGGTCCAACCAAAATTTATGGAAACGAAAGAGGATATTATTTTCCAGTCGTTGAATTGCAACTTTCATTCCATTTCTGGATCCCTATTTATCAAGGGAGCTTAGGCTGCTACTTCTAGTTTAGTTTCAAGCTCCAGACCAACAATTCTTGTGATTCACCTCCCTAAAACAAAGCGTTAACCTCGAAATAATAGATTCGAGAAGGGGACTGAATAATATCCATTGTTGTAGAAAGCCCCAAGGAATATATTTCCTAAGGACAACCTCCAACACTATCTATGAATCACATTCCTCCCACAGCCTCTCCTCACCCATCTCCTTTACATACATCAGATCAATAAAAAGGTAGGAGAATTCCACTTTATAGTTAGTTAAATTTCCAAGTGCGATAGCATGATAACTAAATAACACCAATGCAGAACAATTACAAACCACCAACCCCTGACAAACCTAAATTTCTCAAGAAACAACCATCTATATTCAACTTGACTAGTCCAACAATAGGTCTAGTCCACTTTAGCTCCTCAATTGCGAGAGATGCAGAGGTAAATTTTACCTTAAAATCCAGGCTTCTAGATAGAAGAAAATCGACCATTGACCATGAGAGAAGCGCCCTCACATGAGATGACTCCCCAATATTACGTAGGGCCGCCTTGAAAATTAGACTAGATGGACACCCATTCTCATCATATCGTCTTCTATTTCGTTCATAGAAAATATGATAGGGAATAAGTAAAAATTCATCCAGCCATGCCTCTTTTAAATGGATTGAGCTTGCCATGGAGGACCACCATTGAGCTAGCTCAGTGAGAGAACTTGGTTGAGGCCATCCAACATTAAAAATATGGAAGAAATTGCACCAGACCTTACAAGCAATTGGACACTCCAAAGTCCATTCTTGCTTCAGCACTGGTTCCACCATTTAAAAAGAATAATCAACGAGGGGTGAGCTTCACAAGCCCAGTGAGGGGTGTACATGCAAGAACACGCAAACAAATGATGCAATGCATGCCAAAACAAATTATATGATGCTCATGATCCGATTTTAACAAACAAGACCTAGTAAACAATTACTAGGTCCAAGATAAGGTACCAGTGCTACTATAACATAGATCGTATCCCAGGTCCGAAAAACCCATCGGTCACCCCATAAACCCCTAATGGGTAACCCCACCTTACAACCTTAGTCCTAGAAAATCCATCGATCACCCGAGCTGTAGAACAGTCATGGTCCCAAAAATCCCCTCATTCACTCGTGTTCTGACGTAGCCATGGTCTCGAAAAACCCATCGGTCACCCGTGTTGCATCACAAACATACTATCTCATGGGATTAGCCATTACCTAACCCCCTACTAGCAAGGGGTTTAGCACCATGGTCTGTGAATCTTAACCAGATGCAATCTATATAAATGTGTATACCATCATCATTCATCACACACCATACATACACACATCCCCCTGTTCGCTAGGCCCAGGGTACCGGAAAGAACCTCAGCCACACCGTGCCCCAGACCATCAATATCATAGTTACAGTTGTAGACTTCATCCACAGAATCACAATAACTTATCTCACTTACCTCTGCAGTCCAAAACCATTCTTCAACCTCATCCTTCCATATTCACAAGTTAGCAATAATAATAACACAAGATAAATAAGTCCATCATATCAAACAACATATATAGCAACAATATGACATGTCATTCATGCACACAGTCCATGCAAAAATAGAAATAATGTATAAACACTCAGTAAATAAAGTCAAATATCCACTCACCTCAAAACCCAAATCACATGTGCGATAGGATTCCTAAACCAATGTGTATTATTTTTGTTAAGCATTTATACACCCAATATGACTATGTATAGGTTCACTGCTGAACCTAAAAATGACACTCAACAGCGCATATTCAATCCTAATTTAATGTCTTGAAAAAGCCCTCGAACTACCCCTACCCATTGGGCTAATTTGGGTAAACAAGGTAGGGAACATAATCCACAAGGGCAAGGTACTGTCCAGAAAAATTGGCGCTGATTTGGCCTTGAAACACCCTAACCGGTGGGTGACAACGGGCTAGCCGCTTGCCCAACAGGCGTGTCAATTTCTGCAGAATTTTCTTCACTCCCCAAGTTTGTTCTGTGGATTTCCTTGGGTTGGGCTGCTCATGGCCAATGGATATTGATCATGGAAACATGGGGAAGGTTCCCTAAGGCCTCTAGGGTCCTTTTATAGCCCACAAAACTCCCAATTACAAGAATTAAAATTCTGCACTAATGAATTCCCTAATTTTCTTTCATAGGATGGAAAATTCAGGTTTGGGAGCCCAATCCTGAACCTGCGGAGCTCAAACCCAATTTATGGTTAGCAGTAGGGTCATGCTATAGATCTGAAAACTACCAATTACACAATTTCAGCATAGGAAAATTCTGCAGAATTAAATTTATATAGTCCAATGCTTGCCCAACTAGCAAAACTCAAATTTCAGGTTAGTCACTTCCACCTTGGGATAAAACCCCTTATGTGCAAGGTCTGAACCCAAATTCTGGGAGTTTATAGAGACCATCAAAGGTCTGTACACTATTCTAATTACAATTTCAGCAAGCATATTATATTTATATGGGTGCTAAAGCTGGGTTTTCATCTCTGGGATGATGAATCCCATGCATGCAGCCTAAAACCCAGCTGTGCATAGCTACAGAGACCAGATACAACCAGTATATTACCTAATTTTTACAGGTACAACATGCATGACTAAATTTATTCAGTCTCTGTATTTAAATTCCACTCAAATCCCATGCATGCAGTCTATGGTTACGCACTTTGGGTGGCTGCATGCTTGGGAACCAAGGTGAATTTTATTCCTAGATAATAGAAATACTGTACAACAATTAAGGTGGAAGAATTTTACCTCCTAATGTGTACAACAACAATTATATAATAGCCGGAAGTAGGGGAGGGACAGCTGTTCCCTTCTCTCCTTCTAGTTCTTCTTCTTCTTCTTTTGCTTCTTCCTTCTTCTTCGCTTTTCTTTCTTTTTCTTCTTCTTCTTTCCTTTGTTGCTGTTCCACTGAATTTGCAGCAGCAAATAAGGTGAAACAATGATGGTGGCTTGCTATATAATTCAGCCAAAGGTTCCTCAGGGCCCGTTTGGCTGAGCACCCTAAAATTACTTTCCAAAATTTATTTTAAAAACATAAAACTAAAACTAATTAAAATCAATATCTCATTAATGGACCCCACCAATACTGACCTATTAGGTTGGATTTGGTCAGTATCTTGACCTCTGGGATGTAGGGATCTGAGCCCCACATGAAAATCCTAATTTTCCTATATTCTGCCAGGCGAACCGATTGGCCTTGGCAGTAGGGTATCCCACCGGTTTATCCATTTTAATCTCATTTGTTGTCTTAACTTTTGGGTTCTTAAGTCCAGCTAATGTAGGACTAGGGTTCTTAAGTCCACCTAATGTAGGACTAGTCCGACTCATAATTGGCTATTTTATGCTCTTTCCTTGGCTAATAAATTAGCCAAATTCCCTCTCTCCTACTACTGTACATATGGATCCATAGCAGAGTAGCCTACTCTCTTATGCCAACTAGGCTATATGACTATGGTCAGCTGCTTCTAGTTTATAGTGTTACTTGCCTTTCTCGAGCTCGAAAGATGTTCTCTAAGCTTAAGGAGCATTTTAGCTCAAAATGGGTTAAGGGTTTCGGACGAAGAATCGACATAGCTCCCGATTGCTTCAATGAGAACTTGATTTTCCGAGCTTACATGAAGGTGGGAAAACCCTTTACAAATATAATGCCCAGGCTCCATTAACCTTACACAATATTGTCCTCTTTGATCTATGGGCCTCTAGTCTTTAAAACATGTTGTGCCATGTCAAGGAGACTAGAGATTATCGACTAGACTAGTAATCTCTCCCTAGGTGATGTGGGACTAAAGTTTGCACACCCTTACCATTCTTCCAAGCTCCTTGGTGCTTACTGTACTCTTGGTGGGGACACTCTCAGGAGGGTCCGACATTTGCTGTGTTCTTTGGTATCACAATCTTCGGCCCCCTTCGGCACAACATCCCTGTTGTGGCCCCACATGTTGTCAAGGTCTACTCTAATACCATTTATAATGCCCCGACCCCATTAACCTTACACAATATTGCCCTCCTTGGCCCATGGTCCTCAAGGCTTTAAAATACGCTATGCCACGTTAAAGAGGCTAGATGTTATCAACTAGCCTAGTAATCTCTCCTTAGGCGACATGGGACTAAAGTTTGCATACCCGCACGATCACCCAAACCCCTTGGTACTAATCATGTTATTGGTGGAGACACTACAATGATCTCCTAGGCGGGTCCGGTATTTGTAATATTCTTGGGTGTCTCAACAAATCCCACTAATGATGCAAGGTCATCGGACTCGAGGTGTACAACACTTTCTGGGCGGTTACCCATAGATATCAAATGGTAGATCTATTATCACTCGATGACCATCTACTGGTTGATGGTTGAATGGAATTCAGCCTCTGTTTTGGTCACCACAATATCAGACACCTTCTGGTGACATCTACTGGTGGAGTTTCTGAAGTTAAATTGGGTTGGACTCTATGTCTATCATCGGTAGGACCACTGGCAGACCATACATCTATCGATGGACAATACTAAACGGTCTTTACGGAAGTTTAAGGGATTTTTAAATGACCCTTTTGACACCATTAGACAACACCTACCCTTGTAATTAAGATAGAGACATTCACCTTTCGGTGAGGCAGAGCGGGGCACTTTTTGGGCATTCTTTCATGGAACTTTCTTCTCCAAGTAAAAAAACAAAGTGATTGGTGGTTTTATTTCTTTTGGAGCGTTATTAAATTTTAAAACTAATGTATGCCATTTCACCCATATGTTTTTAATTATAATCTCATGTGTGCTTTACTTTCAAATATGTCAAATGTTTGAGTATGAATTGCGGATGTAATGTGATTACGAATGTGTGGGATCAGGTGTGGCTGAGGATAAAACTGCTACTGTAATCATCACGCGATTTTATAATGCATTTTGTGTGTATTAGAGCTAAGATTGGGCATGGGTTGTGGAGTCTCTATTGGTAATTCCAGTGCAATAATGCCATATTAACTATATGTATGCTAGACTTAGGCTTGGGCATGGGATGCGGTGTTGACGATGGTGATTCTAGCACAACAATTTCCACACTAACTGCATCATTACTAAAGACATGTATATTATTGTGGTTAACAATTTATATCCTACGCTATGACCCTTTGTCAATAGGGTGCAATGTTAGATAAAGCAATATGGTAGGTTCAATGAGACTTTTAAGGATGCCACTTTTGTGGTACGATGTGATTGTTGCTAGAGGCAAAAACTGGCCAAGTGTTGTAGCTATTACACCTTGCTGTTGTTAGGATATCTCCATTTAAGGTTCAAGGTATTGGGTTTTGACCTTTGGGGAGACCAAAATTTTGGGTCGGAACCTGGGGAATTTCGAGAAAACCAGAGATTTTTTCCCAGTTTGGTGGAAACATAGGTTTCGACCCCCAAATAGTGTTTTTCTTTTCTTGATTTTTTGTGTACATCATATTTTAGATATTTCTAACATGTTCACATCATTAGATTCATACAAAAAAACACATAAAGTTATATTTGTGTGGTGAACCAAAGGTTTGGTAATCATTACGCTAAGTTGTTGACTGAAATATGTTTTAGGTAAATGCAATTTCAAAAATAGAGAAAAAGGATCAACATGAAAAAAAAAAAAATTCAGCTATCATGAATGCATAGATCGGGTCCTCCTAAGTTTTTCACTAGAAGGTCAGATTTTATTAAAAAATAGAAGAAAAGAGAAAAGAATATATTACAAGAGCCTGAAGCGAGCCTCCACCTTCTGCAATGCCATCAGCAAAGGCTCACAACCGCTATCTCAGAAATCTAAAGTGATTATGACTAGCTTCATCAATAGCCATTTCATCCCTGATACAGGGAGGCAGCAGGACATCATCATATGATGATCCTGATTTTGCCTCTTCCTTCGTCAAAAAATGGCCACTGGATTGGCTTCTCTGTAGCAGTGAGTAATCTTCCACTCAATAGAATTTAAGTAACTGAGAGAATGGTTCCATTCTTGAAGAGAAAACCATGGAATAGATTTGTGATGAAAAAGGGAGACAGCCATAGAGCAATCCGATGCGATCCACAACCGCTGGATGCCTTTATCTTTAGCCAAATTAATTCCTTTCAAAATACTCCAAATCTCTGCAGCAAAGCTATTGGAAATTCTGAAGAGAATCTGATAGCTGATCAACACTTTTCCTTCATGGTCTCTAAGGACTCCTCCACCTCCTGTGCGTCCCAAATTCCTGAGCACACATCCATCAGAGTTAAGCTTTATCCAAGAGTGACTAGGCATGCACTAGTGGATCTCCATAATAGAGGAAGCGTTCTGGCTAGCCATTTCGAGGTGAAGCCTCCGACATATAATGAGATCATCAACTCTCTTTGGCAAAAATTTCAGCATGTTGCACAAAAAACCTCTCTCTTTTAATGCCAATGAGAAGCATGGCAGCACTTCTCTTTATCCCCTCAAATCTCTGCTGATTTCATTCATTCCATATAGCTTCTAAGGTAGTAAATAGGCCAGTGAACCAGGCCTCCTTCAGACAACAACCTTTCCCCCTATTCTTCCACTAAGAGACCATCTCAGACACTGATGCTTTGTGCTGCCAAATGACATTAAAAAGCTCGGTAGTTTTGCTCTATAATGTAGATGAGAACTCACATTCAATAAATAAGTGGAAGAAGGACTCGTAGCTTGCCCTGCAAAGGTCACACCTTGAAGGGAATTGAATCCCTTTGGCATGAATGAGATCATCAAAGGGAAGCTTTCCAGGAAGCCTCACCATCCCAACAAGGAAATCCTAGGGGATAAATGATTCTGCCAAATAATCAAAGACCATGAAACCACTGGAGAAGGCACTCTCAAACCATCCCAGGAAGATTTAATAGAGAATAGGCCCATTTTTCTTCTAGCATCCGAAGGTATTGCATCTAGCATAAGACGATTAGAATTCTGAAGGATGTTAGGAATGCAGTTTAAAATCTGAGGATGATTATCAAGCTCTACCATTTTGTGAAAATTCTCGTAGAAATCCACGAAAAAAGACCCCAATTGATCTCGATCACTGAACTCAGCCCCGTTGTCCGAGACAAAATCAATCTCAACAATGTCCCAACACTTCCTGAAGAAGGCACTACAAAATCCATCCGGACATGGAGAGCTGTCAGGATCTAGCTCCAAAATCGCCTTTGATTTCATTAGAAGATGGAGTAGATGACAACCTCCCTCTATCTTTGTGAAGCAACATAGATGGAATGCACTTAAAGAGCTTAGGATGACAAGACAATGGAACTTCTCGATGGAAAGCTTTATAGTACTCTACAACATATTGACCCAACTAATTTTGACCCTCAACCATTGATCCATCTTCCTTCTTGAGATTGCGAATTAATTTCTGAGCCCTTCAAATTTTAGTTGACAGATGAAAGAATTTTGAATTCTTATCACCGTCCTTCAACCATCTATTTCTCGAATTTTCAGCCCAAAACATAGCATGATCATCCAAAGCTTTCACATATCTAGTTTTGGCATACGCCTCATGGGCAAACACAGAATCATTCATACGTGAAATTTCTATTTCCGCCTAGACCACCTCCAATCTTTGTTTCGCACCTTAAAGCTCCACTTCAAAATTAGGGAAGTTTTCCCTTTCCCAACGCCTAAGGATAGGCTTTAGGCTCTTTAATTTCTGAACCAACCAATAGATCGGCCATCCCCTGATATCTTGCTCCCACTCCATTTTATCAACCTAGACAAAATCAACATGATCCATCCAATATCTGTGAAGCCTGAAGGGGGTGTTACCTGGTTTGTGAAATGCCTCTGAGATCACCAAAAGAGGAGCATGGTCAGATGCATATCGGTGTAGAACCCATTGAGAGCAATCTCCAAAGAAGGTAGACCATTCATTATTACAGAATGACCTATCTAACAATGCCGCCACATGCCCTCGATGCCTATTATTTGCCCATGTGAATTTTAGACCTTGAGAAGGAACCTGTAAAAGCGAACAGGCATCTACCATTACTCCAAATTCTGCCACTGCACCCATATTATACCTTCCCGGACCTTTTTTTTCGTGGGAACCAAGAATAGCGTTGAAGTCACCCATCACTGTCCAGGGCTCTACACCAATTGAAAGACCTGAAAAATCCAACCACAGCTCCCTACGGGTGTCTCTAAAGCAACTCACATGAATCATCGAGATACACACCCTCCTACCTATCAAGTTCAAAGAGAATGTAATTTGTTGGTTCGATTCAGATATGATACAGGGTCTACTAATTGAAACTTTCCATAACACCCATAAGTTAGGAATCCCGTCCCTTCGACTATTATATATGAAGTCCGGACAATACCCCAATCTATTGAAAAATAGAGATGGAAACTTGGATACATCTACCATAGGTTCGGCGAGACAGAGCACCTCATGAGAATGATCTTTCAATAAGCAAGACAAGACTCTTCGACCTACTTTCTTCTTAACCCCCCTAATATTCCAATATAAAACTTTCATCATAAACAAAGTTTAAGAGGCAGCATTGATGGACTTCTTGGTCTGTCCTCTCGTGACTTGTTTCTTTTTTCGATGGGAAACCGAATGCTCCAAATTATTCAGTTCCTTTGCTTAGTCACTGCATCAATAACTGCAATCTCAGGATGAACCACAATCACCTGCCCATCCCGAACAGTGGTTGTGGGGAAGCTACCCTCATGAACTGAAGAGGGAGCAGTCATCATATTTCCGGCTTGGATGAACTGAAGAAGGATCAGTCATCATATTTCCCGCTTGACCTGCGGCATTCCTGTAGGAGTTTCTAGTTCCCCCTATTAGACAAGCATTGACTTCTTGTGGAGGATCAGGATGGAGGCACTCACGGACCTCCCCCTCCTCCCTTTCATTGCCTCTTGTTGACTAGAGTTCTTATCCAACATACCAGCACCTAAATCCAATTGGTGCTCCATGGACTCATTTTCCAAATTCATGTCCGATCCCACAACATAATCTGACTCCTCACAATCAGACCCAACCACTAACTCATTTAGAGAATTAGAGTTGGACTCAATAACGTCATATTGGGAGGATTCGCTTCCCAAAATAAATTCCAAATTTCCTTCTAAATCCTTGGCACATGAGGAAAGCACTAAATTCTCCTCATCAATCACGTTTGTGATTCCTTGATTCTCTCCCACCGTTTCCATATTGGGCAGTAAAACCTCCTCACAAGTTGGCCTAATCAAAAAAGATTGGGAATCTAAATTTGAATTACCTTCCTGATTAGGAAGGTCATCTCCCACACTCCCCACTGAGTTAACTCTACCAGATTTGGGTAACACTGAGTCAACTGCATCTTCAATGTAAGTTGCTCCCGGGATCAATACCGCCCTGTCTTATACTCCCTGACGCTCATCCTCTGATCTTTAATCGACAAACAGAGAGCCGATGTCCCACTCATTTGAAAATCATATGCAGCGAGCGGTAAAATACATGTGACAAAGGATCAGACAAGCATCTCATTGGTACGATTTCAACTTAAAATGAGTAGAAATTTAAACACACTCAAAATTTAAGCTCTTTTTTTCTAGAGACTTGCTAATGGAGGAATCCTAACAAAGGACATTCTGGGAAAATGGACGACTGTTGATCTTACCTATGTTTTCTGCCACTCCCATAAAAAATTAACATGGCACAAAGAGAATCTAGGCTGCTAACCCTTTGGGTTTACGCCTGAGAATATACATGCTCTCTCTTTTAAACATCTTATTATGTACTTCTCTCAATCAAATGATATCCCTGATCATCACCGTAGTAATTTCTTTATCTCCATCATGTTCTTTTGTTATTTTATCTGTGTTCACAGGAACAAGGTCGCTTTCAACCATGTCGGTCCATCCCCTATCCAATCATCAAAAATGCAAATCTATGGATTTCCTATGCCAAAGAAATTGAACCCAGCCAAATCGTTTTACCCATCCCAGGATCAATAACAATGAATTCCCCTTTCGCTGAATCTCCTATTCTTATTTGTTCTGAACCCATAATTTTGAAGAGAAAAAAAAAATCTCAGCTTGGGCTTATTGCATTTTTATCCAAGGAAAATGTATATTATTAACTACTAATTATCTGATGACAGGAAAAATGATTGAAGCGGCATCTCGGAGTTATGTTTATGGATTAAAGCAAACCCACGATCTAGGAGGATTCTACATGTGATATGCTTGACTAATACAAGGGATATGAATTCCTAATATGCAGCCTGTATATACAGTTTCCCAAAATAGGGACTCTCATCATATAAACCGAATATAGAGTTTCCTAATGGGGAGATAACTCCTATATCAGTTAATAATGAGGTTCCTACATCAGGTTGAGTGGGAAATCAGTCACTGCAAGCGAGAGGTTAACTCTATTGCTAACTTTCTTTCCAAGTCTGCTGCACGTTTTGATATCTCTGACCCTGTGACAGCTTGGCTGGCTTTGGTCAAGAAGGATCTAAATATGGGCGCTTCGGGTCATCCCAGATATAGGATGATTTAGTGTCTTTTTCCTTTGTGAGCTATTTGTTGTGTCTCATGTCTGGTTGATGTGGTTGGATCTTCTTTTTCTGCTGATGGAAATGCCGATGGTGGAATAGGAGGTCGGCCTCAGTCATCCTGTTGGCTGTTTGGTGTCTCTTTTTGGCACCATTCAGTTTGTAAATTTTTCCATTTTTTTCTTCTATATTTTATACAAATGATTCTTAATGAAAATAAATTTAAAACATGTACCGTCGATTTAAATTTTTTTTTTCCTTTCCATTTTTATAACTATGCTAAGCAAAAGATAAAATCATATGACCAAGCTATAGGTCAATCCATGGGAAATAAATGCTGAAAATAAAATATGATACACTTAATAATAGAATAAATTAGATTTACATATTATTTGGCGGGATATGTATTGAATTGATTATTAAAAACTTACCAAATTTGGAAAAAAGGGTAGCTTTGGATTCCGAAATGTCCAATCATTCCAGCCCCAATGAATCAAATAAAATGTCGATTTTTTTTTTTGGGAGTAAAAATCAAAACTCTATTTAATTATCACATACCAATTGTGTATTTATTTATTGGTTCGTTCAATGAAAAATGTATTTTTTTATTACTTTTATTTGTCCCCTACTGCTATATAAAGTATAGTGGAGACATTGGATCCAATGATCATCAAAGTGAAAATAAAGTGAACATGTTATCACTGAATGATTCCTTATTTTCTCTACTAGCTGGTATCTTAGATCCTCTCCATTTCGATTTTTTTTCTTTGGATCTCTTCTCTTGGAATTTTTGAAAACTTTGAAAGAGTTGTAGAAATATAACCAAACACTAAATTTAGTAAATATTCTGTTTAATTTTAGGAATAAAAATAGGAAAACTATTTCCAAAATTTAATGGAAACGAACAGGTATTACTCCATTTAGCATTTTAGCTAGTAAGCAGTTCAATACTTATGTTGTCCTCTCTCTATATATATACTCTGCCAGTTCTCTAAAATAATATTATCCTCTCTTGTCTCTACTGCTCATCATCTCTTAAACTCTCAAGATGATGGATTCTTCTCATACCTTTGGTATACTTGTTCTAATGACTCCTTTCTATATTGGGTTGTTGTCTTCCATAGTAATTTTAAGTGTTCCGGCCTTGGCTTCAAATACAAGTTGCAATTTTCCGGCAATCTTCAACTTCGGGGACTCAAATACTGATATAGGAGCTGATTCTGCTGCCTTCTCTTTTGTCATCCCACCCATTGGGGAGACCTCTTTTCACATGCCTGCTGGAAGACCTTCAGATGGAAGGCTCACCATTGATTTCATGGGTAGAAATTAAACTTTGTTTCATTATTTCCTAGATTTTTTGTTAAGGTGGGTGGAAGGAACTCCACCCTCACTACTTACACCTAGACATAGCTGGGTGTGAACTCAAGCTGTTTCTCTGTGAAAACCCCTTAATATATCAATTCCAGGGCCGATCTGAATCGATCTAGACCTGAATGAACTGGGACTGATCAAGATCCTAATTCAGGTTTTTCAAGCCTGCCACACCAACCCTATATCGGTGATACAAAACCACCTCACTAGAGGTGGAGTGGGGCGAGTCTCTATCCAACCCACCCCATTGCCATTCCTAATATTTGTAAGGAAAACCACAAAATATGTTGCTTTCAAACCATTTATGTTGGGAGACTGAAATAGGCCAATGCTATGGGCTATGAAGTAAAGTACTATTTGGATAGATCAAATAATATGAGTTATAGGTAATGGGATTAAGCTTTAAGGAGTCCCCCAACTGTACACCCCCCTTCCCACCTGCCTTTTTCCCTTTTCTTTTGAGCTAAAAATCTGCAAACAAAGAGATGGCTACATGAATCCTATTTTTTCATCGAATCTCTTATTGTTAATGCAAAGGCAATCGAACAGTTATTGACTTGAACATTGTTTTTAAAATAATGAATATTTTGATCAGCTAAAAGATTCGGATTACCTTACCTCAGCGCATATCTCGATTCATTGGGAACTAGCTTCATCCACGGTGCTAATTTCGCAGTATCGGGGGCGACAATCAGACCATCGGATAAAAGCCGAACTGGGAGAGGACCCAGCCCCTTCTACTTGGATGTGCAAGTCTCCCAATTCCAACAATTCAAATCCAGATCACAATTAATCAGGAATCGAGGTAATTATTTAATTAGTTGAAATCCCTCTATAGCTATAAATCATTTAGTAGTACCGGTTCATAAAATCCTATTCATCATCTGTTGATAGGTGGAATCTACACAAATTTGTTACCCAAGGAGGAGTTTTTTGGTCAAGCTTTGTACACATTTGATATTGGTCAAAATGATATCGGTTTGGGTTTATTCAGCAACCAATCTCTAGAGGAAATCAAAGCTGACATTCCTGATGTAATTAACAAGCTCTCCAAGAATATTCAGGTAATTAATAATATTTGAACTGTCTTAATAACCAGGTAAATTCATTATTTCCTAGGCAGTAGTGTTGTTGGTGTGTCTCTCTTGTTGAGGTTCTTAAGTTTTCATTAATCACAATATGGATTTGTATATTGTGTTGCAATTGGGCCACCCAGTCCATGAGCAAATGGCTTGTAAACTATATTATGTTAAACTGAACCTGAATTGTCTAACAAACGGGATTAGATAATGAAATTAGGATAGTTAATTTTAATTTTTTTTTTGTCAAATGTCTTTTTTCCTTTTTAATTTTTTAGTGAAATGGATGAAAACTTAACATTGAATGACTTAACTTACTATGTCTCCATTTATTAGTTTTAATTATTTTGTCATCGGTTTAAAGGGTTCAGTTAGGTTTAAACCATTCAACTAAACGATCTCAATTTTGAAACCACCAATAGACCACTAAATAAAATGTCTTGGTTCGGTTTTGATAAATGATTTACAGTTTGATTTTCATACCCTTATGGATGGATGTGGTTCTAATTTGCAGGCTGTTTATGATTTAGGAGGGAGATCATTCTGGATCCATAACACAGGTCCTATTGGCTGCTTTGCATATATCCTTACAAACTTTCCAGTCAGTAATGCATCTGATATGGATAAAGCTGGTTGTGCAACTCCTTATAATGAGGTGTCACAATACTTCAATCAGAAGTTGAAGGAAGATATTGTGGAAATGAGAAAGCAACTTCCCTTGGCTGCCATCACATATGTGGACATTTATTCTATCAAGTACCTCCTCATGAGCCAACCTCAGGACTTTGGTAAGTCATCATCATCTAAAATTTTAGAGAGAGAGAGAGAGAGAGAGAGAGAGAGAGAGAGAGAGAGAGAGATTTGTGATTCTTCTTGCAGGATTTCAGCAACCACTGGTAGCTTGTTGTGGCTTTGGAGGCAAATATAACTTCAGCAATACCGCACGATGTGGGCAGACAGTAGCTGTGGATGGGAAAACAACATTCATAGGATCTTGTACAAACCCTTCTATTAGAGTTAACTGGGATGGAAGCCATTTAACCAAGGCAGCTAATAAATTTATTGTCGATCAAATTGTGACTGGAAAATTTTCAGACCCACCAATCTCTTTGCAAAATGCATGCAATAGGGATGAATCTTCTGCATAATCAGATTACCCTAGATAGATAGGGTAATCAGGAACTAACGAGAAATCCAAATAGAACGAAGGCAACCAGGAACTAACGAGACATTCTGGTTCAAACAAAATATTATATATGAAGATGCCTTGATCAGATGTGGTTTCTGCAAAAAAATGGGACACTCTGTCCATGTATGTAGAGCGAGGAGGGAAGCAGAGACCAGGAAGGAGTCGCAGCGCAAAGAGACTGTTCCAGGGGCGACCTATGCAGATGAAGAGGATGGCGTCCAGAGCAATGGTCACCGGAAAGAGAGCAGTGGCCGCCGGGATGAGCAGATTCCGATGACTGGTGCATCTAATTTGGAAAGATTTTCTTTCCTTTTGAAGGAACGATCTCCTCCCATTTTTGAATCGCACACTTTAAGGAACATTGAAGGAAAATCAGTTATGAATAATTTGAATGGAGACATACAAATCTGCCTTCCATTAGAAGAAGAAAGGAATAAGGAAGGAAATATACTAGAGGGGTGCATTTTTGAACAAATCAATGAAGGGGAGAATGACTTGGATGATGGGGCGGACTCTATGGCTGGATCGGATAACGGGTTTGTTGGTGGAAATGGGGCCCTTATGGGTCACCGTACCTATTCCCAACCCACAGGAAATAACGGCTCTTCTCCTCGAGAGGCTGAAAATTACACAAATAGGGCCATGCACGAGAAGGACTCTTCAAGCCCGATTTTCACTGGACAAGGCAGTGGTGATCGAGTGATGGCCCTGAGTAGGCATGGCGAGCATCATGAGACTGGTAGGTGCCAACCAATGCAATGGTACAATAATGTCATCTCGTCATTCAATCCCCTCGAGATTAATGGTGGCACGGTGGTGGTTAATCATAAAGAGGTAGAGCAGATAGACAAAACTCTCTGCGAGAGGGAGGCTTTGGATCTGGTTCCTGGAAGACAGGGAAAGGGAAAACACCTGACCGATACAGAGCAGACTTTGCAAAAGTCTGGCCATATTGCTTCATCAAAAAATAGTAAATGAAAGCCCTCTATTGGAATATTAGAGGGATAAAGAAGGCTGCCACAAGGTTTGCTTTGAGGAATATTTTAAGAGAAAAAAGGCCTGATTTCCTTTGCATAGCCGAACCTATGATTCCCTTCGACGCCTTTCCTACGTTGTTCTTCAACAAGTTGGGTTTCGACCCTGATTTCATCCATAATGAGTGAGTAGGCGGCGTCTCAAATCTATGGCTGATTTGGCGAAGAGGTGTAGCAAAGCCTATTGTGCTATCGTCTTCTGAGCAGCAAATCTCTGTCTCTGTGCAATGGGCTCAGGAAATTTTCATCTTATCTGTAGTGCACGCCAAATGCCTAAGAGCTGCTAGAAGAGAATTGTGGACCAACTTGGTGGCAACCCATCCTGGGTCGAATACTCCTTGGATGATTTTTGGAGACTTCAATGCCACCCTTCTCTCCTCTGAAAAAAGGGGGCAAGGAATTTTCAACTTAGGGTTAGCGGGAGATTTTGGCGCAATGGTGGATACATGCTCGCTAATTCAAGTTCCTTCGCAGGGAAGGAAATTCACATGGACTAATAATAGGAGAAGGGGCCATGTGTCTGCAGTGCTCGATCGAAGCTTTTGCAATGATGCTTGGATTTCTTTTTTTTTTAAGAATGTCACCAATTTGTCTTGCAGAGAGTGGCGTCTGACCATGCTCCCATTCTAGTGGTGTCTGAAGGTTCTGAAAGACCAAAAAACTGTCCTTTTCGTTTCCAGAGGTTCTGGACAGAACATGAGGGCTTTCTAAATGCAGTTAAGACCTCCTGGGAGAATGACATTTTCGGATCGCCAATGCTGGTTATGGCTCAAAAATTAAAAAGATTGAAGGTCTTCCTGCGCTCCTGGGCGAAAGAAAATTTTCCAAATTTTAATTTGGAGATGATGGAGGCAAAAAAATGCATGGAGGAGATCCATACTGAAATTGACAGAGATTGGATAAGCGACTCAATTTATGCCAAAGAAGCTGATGCAAAGACCAGATACCTAAAGGCCATGCAAAATTATGAGAAATTGTGGGCTGAAAAATCTCGTTCTAGATGGAGGGATCAAGGAGATAGATGCTCAAAACTTTTTCACATCTCAGTGAAGATACAACGAATGAAGAACTCCATTAAATCTCTGAAGATGGTTGATGGGACCCTGATCTCTGATAAAGAGCAGATCAAGGAATACGTCACGGGATATTATAAGCATTTTCACAAAGGTATTCCCCTTACCAATCACATGGATTTATTGCAATGCATTCCAAATGTTTTGGAAGAATGGGATAGAGGTCGATTAGATGGTATTCCCTCTGACACTGAGATCAAGAGTGCAGTGTAGGATCTTGATCCAGATAGTGCTCCTGGTCCAAATGGATTTCCTGGAGCTTTTTATAGATCATGTTGGGACATCATATCTTCAGATGTGTGCAAGGCTATCAGATGGTTTTTCAGAACCGGTTTCATGCCTTATGAAATTAATAATAATTTCCTGATCTTGATTCCTAAAATTGAAGGAGCACTATCCCTGGACAAATTCAGGCCGTTGTGCATGGGAAATTTTTTTTGCAAAATAATATCAAAGGTTTTGGCTATGCGATTATCGTGTGTTCTTCCAAAAATTATTTCTGAGGAGCAGGGGGCCTTCCAGAAAAGGAAGATCATTCATTCCAACATATCTCTAGCCTCGGAGCTGGCAAACATGATGTTTGCATCCACAAGAGGTGGAGGTATGGGTTTAAAAATTGATATCCAGAAGGCGTTCGACACCATCTCTTGGAATTTTATTTTCCATGTTCTGAGGAGATTTGGCTTCTCTGAAAAATGGATCTCTTGGATCCATCAGATCCTTGTTTCTGCCAGAATATCAGTTCTGCTAAATGGTGGCCCTGTTGGATACTTTGGTGTGGAGAAGGGTCTGAGACAAGGAGATCCAATCTCGCCAATGCTGTTTATAATTGCTGAAGAGGTTCTTTGTAGAGGCTTATCTGAGCTCCTAGCCAATAACAACATTAAAACTCTATCGGGTCCTCGTGGTGCTATTATCCCTACACACATTCTATTTGCTGATGGTGTATTTATCTTCTCAAATCCATCCATCAGGTATGTTAAAAATCTCCATATTTTTCTCTCTAAATACCAGAGCTTCTCTGGCCAGAAAATAAATTTAGACAAAAGCAAGCTTTTCTTGGGATCTGTTCCTGCCCCTAGAAAGCAAGCCATTGTGGAAGAGCTTGGTATCTCCATTTGTAACTTCCCCACCCACTATTTGGGGGTCGAGATCTTTAAGGGAAGGGTGAAAAAGGAGTCGCTAATCCCCATTATGGATAAAGTTAAAGGGCGACTAGTAGGATGGAAAGGGAAGATTTTGTCCATGGCTGGATGAGTGGAATTGGTATGTTCAGTGATCTTGGGAATGATGAACCATAGTTCAGCCATATATTGGTGGCCTTCATCACTTATTGCAACAATGGAGAGGTGGATGAGAAATTTTATCTGGACAAGTGAGATTGATACTGCAAAAAAAATATCAGTCAGATGGGATCTGTGTTGTAGGCCTAAGGATGAAGGTGGGTTGGGGCTGCGAAGGCTCAGAGACATAAACAAAGCCATGCTCTGTAATATGGTCTAGAGGGTCAAGCATGAGAAATCCTTAGCATGCAAATTCTTAAGGGAGAGATTCCTGAGGGGTGATGGTTCCTTCAAAAAGTCCTATAAGCCTTCTTCGATTTGGCCTGGATTTAGGAAGATGTGGGATTTCGTGTCCTCCAAAGAAGCCTGGATGATTGAAAATGGGAAAAGCATTAATTTATGGTTAGATAAATGGTTGGGCGGAAAATCCATCCTAGAGCTAGTTGGCCTAGAGGGAGAGTCGAGTCTTCACTGCAAGGGAAAGGTCAGTGACTTCATTGACAATTTCAAATGGAAATTGCCAAATGTTATCTCCCCTTTGCTGCATGATATTTTTGAGAAAATTCGAACCATTAAAATTCCCTTTTATCCCTGTGAAGATATGTGCCTGTGGAGTCTATCATCTGATGGGATTTTCAAATCTAATTCTGCCTGGGAAGATATTAGGATCCGTAACCCAAAAGTGCCATGGTTCTCTCTAATTTGGGGCAAAAAGATGCAACCCAGGGTGTCTATCTTTGGTTGGAGAATGGTGCACGACAAGCTCCCTACAGATGACGCTGTTCAAAAGAGGGGCATAGACCTTGCCTCTAAATGCAGCTTATGTGGAATGGAGGCTGAGACATCGACTCATATATTCCTTCAATGCTCCTACTCCAAAGATATATGGCTCTTTTTTTGTGGGTGCTTCAATGTGCCATGGAAGAAAGCTGGAACCATGCCCGATTTCCTCAAATGGTGGAGAAGAAAACAAAAATCTTTTTGCTACAAAGAGGCGTGGATCATGGGGTTACTAACAGTGACTGATCATATTTGGCGCGAAAGAAATAGTAGAAGGCATGATGGCAAGGCAAGACCGGCAAGATACCTGAAGTAGATGATTCTAGAGGATATTCAGTCCGCAAAGCCAAGCACCAAAGGTGAAGTTAAAACAACGACTGATCTCATCTGCTGCAGGAAGCTTGGTATTCCGATTCAGCATTCTCCACCTCAATCGATCTTAGAGGTTTTCTGGTGCAGACCCTAGGTAAATTGGATTAAATTGAATTTTGACGGAAGCTCAAGGGGGAACCCAGGTCGCACAGGTGCAGGCGGGATTTTTCGTGATTACAGGGGAGGTGTTCTTGACTCCTATAAAATTTTTATGGGAGTCTCGGAAGTCTTCGAAGCTGAAATCGAAGGCCTTATGGTGGGGCTGATGCGTGCTCGGGAGCTGGGCATTACATGTCTGTGGGTAGAGACGGATTCTAGTGCTGTTGCAATCTCTATCCAGCAAAAGAAAATTCCATGGTTTGCTTTGCAGAGATGGATCTTCCTCCAGCCATATATGGAGAGTATCACATGGAAAATAACTCACAACTTCAGAGAAGCAAACTCAATTGCCGACTACCTGGCTAGAGATGCGGCAAAGACAGGGATATCAGCCACAAAGATCGATTTTCCTACCCACATTAAGGATCTTATCAGAAGAGACGCCGAGGGTAGGCCAAACTATAGATTTGATTAGTGCGCTTCTCTTTCCTCTGCTGATGGCAATGCCGAAGGTGGGGGTCACGGAACCGATTTTATTTTTGTTTCATTCAATTTTTTCAGTTTGACGTAGCTCTGTCATTTTTTCCCATTTTTCTTCATTTTTATATAATGATTTTCTAGCGAAAAAAAAAAAAAAAAGATAGCTAGAGTTTGATCTATCTATTGTTTGTAATCTGTATCGATAATATGTCATGAAATAATAAAGTCTTTTATTTTTACCCTTTAATTAATTCAAGGAAACAAAAACTCTTAAGCGATTTATGAAGGGATGAAGTTGACTTTGAGAAAAAAAAGATGTTCTTAGTCATCCATTTGAAACATCGCTGACACATAGCCATTTTTTGTTCGTGGAATTGCAACTTTCATTCCATTTTTGGATCCCTATTTATCAAGGAAGCTTAGGTTGCTTCTTCTAGTTTAGTTTCAAGCTCTAGACCAACACTTCTTGTGATTTACCTCTATAAAACAATGCATTAACCTCCAAGTAATTGATTCAAGAAAGGGACTGAATAACCTCCATTATTGAAGAAGTCCCAAGGAATAGATTTCCAAGGGACAACCTCCGCCACTGTCTGTGAATCACATTCCACCCACAGCCTCTCTTCTCTTATCTCCTTTACATACTTCGGATCAATAAAAAGGGAGGAGAATTCCACTTTATAGTTAGTCATATTTCCAAGCGGGATAGCATAACTAAATAAAACCAATCCAGAACAATTACGAACCACTCCACCAACCCCTGACAAACCTTGATTTCTCAAGAAACACCCATCTATATTCAACTTAACCAATCCAACAATAGGTCTAGTCCACTTCAGCTCTTCAATTGCAAGAGATATAGAGGTAAACTTTATCTTAAAATCCAGGCTTCTGGATAGAAGGAAATGGACCATTGACCATGAGAGAAGCTCCCTCACGTGAGATGACTCCCCAATATTACTCAAGGCCACCTTCAAAATTAGACCAGATGGACGCTCGTTCTCATTATATCATCTTCTAATATTTGAACCGTCTTAATAACCAGGTAAATTTATTATTTCCTAGGCAGTAGTGTTGTTGGTGCATATCTGTTGTTGAGGTTCTTAAGTTTTCATTAATCATAATATGGATTTGTATAATGTGTTGCAATTAGGCCACCCAGTCCAAATGCCTTGTAAACTATATTAGGTTAAACCGAAACCGAATTGTTTTATAAATGGGTTTAGATAATGAAATCAATATCGTCAATTTTAAGTTTTATATATTTTATTATTTTTATTCAAATGACTTTTTCATTTTTAATTTTTTAGTGAAATGGATGTAAACTTAATATTGAATGAATTAACTTACTATGTCTCCATTCATTGGTTTTAATTAGTTTGTCATCGGTTAAAAGAGTTCAGATCGGTTTAATCCAGTCAACTAAACGATCTCAATTTTGAAACCAACATTCGACGACTTCTAAAACGATTTCATCATTTCTATATTGATGGCTTGGTTTGGTTTTGATAAATGGTTTACAGTTTGATTTTCATTTCCTTATGGATGGATGTGGTACTAATTTGCAGGCAGTGTATGATTTAGGAGGGAGATCATTCTGGATCCATAACACAGGTCCTATTAGCTGTTTTCCATATATCCTTACAAACTTTCCAGTGAGTAATGCATCTGACATAGATTAAGCTGGTTGTGCAACTCCTTATAATGAGGTATCACAATACTTCAATCAGAAGTTGAAGGAAGCTGTTGTGGAAATGAGAAAGCAACCTCCCTTGGCTGCCATCACATAAGTGAACATTTACTCTATCAAGTACCTCCTAATGAGTCAACCTCAGGACTTTGGTAAGTCATCATCATCTAATATTTTAGAGAGGGAGAGAGAGATGATTGACACATTTGTGATTCTTTCTGTAGGATTTCAGCAACAATTGGTAGCTTGTTGTGGCTTTGGAGGCAAATATAACTTCAGCAATACCACATGGTGTGAGCAGACAGTAGTTGTGGATGGGAAACCAACATTCATAGGATCATGCGCAAACCCTTCTGTTAGAGGTAACTGGGATGGAAGCCATTTAACCGAGGCAGCTAATAAATTTATTGTCAACCAGATTGCAACCGGAAAATTTTCAAACCCACCAATCTCTTTACAAAATGCATGTAATAGGCTTGAGTCTTCTGCAGAATCAGATTACCCTTGATAGGTAGAGTTTGATCTATCTTATGTTTATAATATGTACTGATAATATGTCATGAAATAATAGTCTTTTATTTTTACCCATTAATTAATTCAAGAAAACAAAAACTCTTAAGCAATTTATGAAGGGATGAAGTTGACTTTGAGAAAAAAAAAGATGTTCTTAGTCATCCGCTTGAAACATCACTGACATAGCTATTTTCCAGTCATTGAATTGCAACTTTCATTCCATTTCTGGGTCCTTGTTTATCAAGGGAGCTTAGGCTGCTACTTCTAGTTTAGTTTCAAGCTCCAGACCAACAATTCTTGTGATTCACCTCCCTAAAACAATGTGTTAACCTCGAAATAATAGATTCGAGAAGGGGACTAAATAATGTCCGCTGTTGTAGAAAGCCCCAAGGAACAGATTTCCTAAGGACAGCCTCCACCACTATCTGTGAATCACATTCCTCCCACAACCTCTCCTCATCCATCTCCTTTACATACTTCTGATCAATAAAAAGGTAGGAGAATTCCACTCTATAGTTAGTTAAATTTCCAAGTGGGATAGCGCGATAACTAAATAACCAATCCAGAACAATTACGAACCACTCCACCAACCCCTGACAAACCTGGATTTCTCAAGAAACATCCATGTATATTCAACTTGACTACTCCAACAATAAGTCTAGTCCACTTCAGCTCCTCAATTGCGAGAGATGCCAAGCTAAATTTTACCTTAAAATCCAGGCTTCTAGACAAAAGAAAATTGACCATTGACCATGAGAGAAGCACCCTCACATGAGATGACTCCCCAATATTACTCAGGGCTGCCTTGAAAAATAGACCAGATGGACACCCATTCTCATCATATCATCTTCTATTTCGTTCATAGCAAATATAATAGGGAATAAGTAAAAATTCATCCAACCATGCCTCTTTTAAACGGATTGAGCTTGCCATGGAGGACCACCATTGAGCTAGCTCAGTGAGAGAACTTGGTTGAGGCCATCCAACTTTAAAAATCTATAAAAAATTGCATTAGTCCTTAAAAGAAATTGGACACTCCAAATTCTATTCTTGCCTCAACACTGGTTCCACCATCTAAAAAGAATAATCAACAAGGGGTGAGTTTCACAAGCCTAGTGAGGGGTGTACATGCAAGCACATGCAAAAAAATGATGTAATGCATGCCAAAACAAATTATATGATGCTCATGATCCGATTTTAACAAACAATACCTAGTAAAGAATTACTAAGTCCAAGATAAGGTACCAGTGCTACTATAACATAGATCGTATCCCAAGTCCAAAAAACCCATCGGTCACCCCGTAAACCCCTAGTGGGTAACCCCACCCTACAACCTCAGTCTCAGAAAATCCATCGATCACCCGACCTGTAGAACAGTTCAACTATATTCTAAAGTAGCCACGGTCATGAAAAACCCATCGGTCACCTGTGTTGCATCACAAACATACCATCTCACGGAATTAGCCATTACCTAAACCCCTACTGGTAAGGGGTTTAGCACCATGGTCTGTGAATCTTAACCGGATGCAATCTACAAGAATGTGTATACCATCATCATTCATCACACACCATACATACACACATCCTCTGATCTCTAGGCCCAGGGTATTAGAAAGAACCTCAACCACACCATGCCCCAGACCATCAATACCATAGTTATAGTTGTAGACCTCATCCATAGAATCACAATAACTTACCTCATTTACCTCTGCAGTCCAAAACCATTCCTCAACCTCATCCTTCCATATTCATAAGTTAGCAATAATAATAACACAAGAAAAATAAGTCTATCATATCAAACAACATGCATAGCAACAATAAGACATGTCATTCATGCACATAGCTCATGTAAAAATAGAAATAATGCATAAACACTCCGTAAATAAAGTTAAATATCCACTCACCTCAAAACCCAAATCACATGTGCGATAAGATTCCTGCAAACAACTTTGTATTCTCACCCGATTGTTTTAGGTTCCTAAACCAATATATATTATTTTTGTTAAGCATTTATAAACCCAATATGACTATGTATAGATTCACTGCTGAACATAAAAATGACTCTCAACAGCGCATATTCAATCCTAATTTAATATCTCGGAAAAGCCCTCAAACTACCCCTGCCCATAGGGCTAATTTGGGTAAACAAGGTAGAGAACATAATCCTCAAGGGCAGGGTACTGTCCAGAAAAATTTGGGTTGATTTGGGCTTGAATCACCCTAACCGGTGGGAGACAACGGGCTAGCCGCTTGCCCAATAGGTGGGTCAATTTCTGCAGAATTTTCTTCACTCCCAAAGGCTGTTTAGTGGATTTCCTTGAGTTGGGCTGCTCATGGCCAATGGATGTTGATCATGGAAACATGGGGAAGGTTTCCTAAGGCCTCTAGGGTCCTTTTATAGCTCACAAAACACCCAATTACATGAATTAAAATTCTGCGCTAATGAATTCCCTAATTTTCTTTCCTAGGATGGCAAATTCAGGTTTGGGAGCCCAATCCTGAACCTGCGGAGCTCAAACCCAATTTATGGTTAACAGTAGGGTTATGCTATAGGTCTGAAAACTACCAATTACAATTTCAGCAGAGGAAAATTCTGTAGAATTAAATTTATATAGTCGAATACTTACCCAACTAGCAAAACTCAAATTTCAGGTTACTCACTTCCACCTTGGGATAAAAACCCCTGCGTGCAAGGTCTGAACCCAAATTCTGGGAGTTTATAGAGACCATCAAAGGTCTGTACACTATTCTAATTACAATTTCAGCAAGCATATTTTATTTATATGGGTGCTACAGCTGGGTTTTCATCTCTGGGATGATGAATCCAATGCATGCAGCCAAAAACCCAGCTGTGCATAGCTACAGAGACCAGATACAACCTGTATATTACCTAATTTTTATAGGTACAGCATGAAGTCTCTTTATTTAAATTTCACTCAAATCCCATGCATGCAGACTATGGTTGCGCACTTTGGGTGGCTGCATGCTTGCGAACCAAGGTGAATTTTGTTCCTAGATAATAGAATTACTGTACAACAATTAAGGTTGAAGAATTTTACCTTCTAATATGTGTTCAACAACAATTATATAACAGCAGGAAGTAGGAGTGGGACAGTTGCTTCCTTCTCTCCTTCTGGTTCTTCTTCTTCTGCTTCTTCCTTCTTCTTCCTTTTTCTTTCTTTTTCTTCTTCTTCTTCCCTTTGTTGCTGTTCCACTGAATTTGCAGCAGCAAATAAGGTGAAACAATGATGGTGGCTTGCTATATATTTCAGCCAAAGGGTCCTTAGGGCCAGTTTGGCTGGCTGAACACCCTAAAATTACTTTCCAAAATTTATTTTAAAAACATAAAACTAAAACTAATTAAAATCAATATCTCATTACTGGACCCCACCAATACGTACCTATTAGGTTGGATTTGGTTAGCATCATGACCTCTACATGTTAGGTAAGTGCAAGGCTCGGGAATGTAGGGATGTGAGCCCCACAAGAAAACCTAATTTTCCTATATTCTACCAACCGAACCGACTGGCCGGTTGGCAACAGGGTATCCCACCAGTTTATCCATTTTAATCTCATTTGCTGTCTTAACTTTTGGGTTCTTAAGTCTAGCTAATGTAGGACTAGGGTTCTTAAGTCTACCTAATGTAGGACTAGTCCCACTCATAATTGGCTATTTTATGCTCATTCCTTGGCTAATAAATTAGCCAAATTCTCTCTCTCCTATTACTGTACATATGGATCCATAGCAAAGCAGCCTGCTTTCTTAGGCCAACTAGGCTATATGACTAAGGCTAGTTACTTCCAGTTTACAGTGTTACATGCCTTTCTCGAGCTCGAAAGATGTTCTCTAAGCTTAAGGAGCATTTTAGCTCAAAATGGGTTAAGGGTTTCGTACGAAGAATCGACATAGCTCCCGATTGGCTCAATGAGAACTTGATTATCCGAGCTTAAATGAAAGGTGGGAAAACCATTTACAAATATAACGTCCAGGCTCCATTAACCTTACACAATATTGCCCAGTAATCTCTAGCCTTTAAAACATGCACACCCTCACCGTTCTTCCAAGCCCCTTGGTGCTTACTGTACTCTTGGTGGGGACACTCCCAGGAGGGTCCGACACTGGCTGTATTATTTGGTATCACAATCTTCGGCCCCCTTCGGCACAACATCCCTGTTGTGGCCCCACATGTTGTCAAGGTCTACTCTAATACCATTTATAATGCCCCGACCCCATTAACCTTGCACAATATTGCCCTCTTTGGCCCATGGGCCTCAAGGCTTTAAAATATGTTGTGCCATGTTAAAGAGGCTAAATGTTATCAACTAGCCTAGTGATCTCTCCTTAGGCGATTTGGGACTAAAGTTTGTATACCCACACCGATCTCCCAAACCCCTTGGTACTAACCATATTATTGGTGGAGACACTACAATGATCTCTCAAGCGGGTCTGGTATTTGCCATATTCTTAGGTGTCTCAACAAATCCCACTAATGATGCAAGGTCATCGGACTCGAGATGTACAACACTTTCTGGGTAGTTACCGGTAGAAATCGAACGGTAGATCTATTATCACTCGATGACCATCTACTGGTTGATAGTTGAATGGAATTCAGCCTCTGTTTTGGTCACCACAATATCAGACACCTTTTGGTGACATCTACTGGTGGAGTTTCTAAAGTTAAATTGGGTTGGACTCTATGTCTATCATCGGTAGGACCACTGGCAGACCATACATCTATCGATGGACAATACTAAACTATCTTTACGAAAGTTTAAGGGATTTTTAAATGACCCTTTTGATACCATTAGACAACACCTACCCTTGTAATTAAGACAGAGACAATCACCTTTCGGTGAGGCAGAGCGGGGCACTTTTTGGGCATTCTTTCATGGAACTTTCTTCTCCAAGTAAAAAAATAAAGTGGTTGGTTTTATTTCTTTTGGGGCGTTATTAAATTTTAAAACTAATGTATGCCATTTCACCCATATGTTTTTAATTATAATATCATGTATGCTTTACTTTCAAATATGTCAAATGTTTGAGTATGAATTGTGGATGTAATGTGATTATGAATGTGTGGGATCCAGTGTGGCTGAGGATAAAACTACTACTGTAATCGCCACGTGGTTTTATAATGCATTTTGTGTGTATTAGAGCTAAGATTGGGCATGGTTTGTGGTGTGGCTATTGGTAATTCCAGTGTAATAATGCCATACTAACTGTATGTATGCTAGACTTAGGCTTGGGCATGGGATGCGGTGTTGGCGATGGAGATTTTGGCACAACAATTTCCACACTAACTCTATCATTACTAAAGACATGTATATTGTTATGGTTAACAATATTTATCCTACGCTATGACCCTTTGTCAATAGGGGCATTGTTAGATAAACCAATATGGTAGGTTCAATGAGACTTTTAAGGACGCCACTTTTTGCGGTACGATGTGATTGTTGCCAGAGGCAGATACTAGCCCAGTATTATGGCTAATACACCTTGCTGTTGTTAGGATATCTCCATTTAATATTCAAGGTATTGGGTTTTGACCTTTGGGGAGACTAAAATTTTGGGTTGGAACCTGGGAAATTTTGAGGAAACCAGAGAATTTTTCCCGATTTAGTGGAAATATAGGTTTTGACCCCCAAACAGTGTTTTTTTTTTTCTTGATTTTTTGTGTACATCATGTTTAGATGTTTCTAACACGTTCACATTATTAGATTCATAAAAAAACACATAAAGTCATGCTTATGTGGTGAGCTAAAGGTTCGGTAATCATTATGCTAAGTTGTTGACTGAAATATGTTATAGGTAAATGCATTTTCAAAAACAGAAAAAAAGAATCATAATCACCTTGCCTAATATGAACCCAAAACTATGGGTGATTTGGAGACTAGGCACAATTACTCCATGGGTTACTTCTATGTATGGTCAATAGATTTGTTTGCTATTGGATTGGAAGGGATTAGTTCTTGAGCTCTCGGTGGTTCATGCGAAACGCTTGAGAGCTGAGCGCAGATCATTATGGATGGACTTGGTGGCAGGGTTGACAGGGAATCCTAGAATGATCATTAGTGACTTCAATGCAGTCTTACCTGATCATGAAAGGAGGGGGCCAAGACGATTATGCTTAGGGGCGGCTTCTGAATTTGGAGCTATAGTTGATGCTACTTCAATGATTCAGGCTCCGTCTACTGGTAGAAAATTCACCTGGTCCAATAATAGAAGAAGAGGGAATATATCAGCTGCCCTAGATAGGAATTTTGTGAATGAAGCTTGGCTGGTGATATTTGATAACAATACTCAACAAGTTCTCCAGCAAGTGAACTCTAACCATGCGCCTTTGCCTGTATGTTCGGGTATGAACACAAAGCCTCAGAACCGCCCCTTTCGTATCAATAACTTCTGGATGGATCAACCTAGTTTTTTTGATATGGTTCGTGATTCTTGGAGGCCTAGCGTAATTAGATTATGCACTTTTATTCTAGCCCAGAAGCTCAAAAGATTAAAATTTGCTATGAAATCGTGGTCGTGAGAGATCTTCCCTCACTTAGAGCATGAGGTTGCCATCTCTCAGTCTCAGCTAGATCAAATTCAGAAAAAAAAAATTAAGAGAGGCGTTTTGAGGAATTGTTTGACCATGAGGCCGATGCCAAAACATGACTCTTAAAAGCCTTTGATTCCAGGAGAAGTTGTGTCCGCAAAAATCCAGAATAAGATGGCTTCGAGATGGTGATAAATGCTTGAGATTTTTTCATGTCATGGCCAAAGTGAAGAGGGCTAAGAATTACATCTCTAGGATTTTTCAAGAAGATGGTGAGACTATTTCTGATCAAGATCATCTGAGTAACCATATTGCTCAGTTTTATAAAGGCTTTCATAGGCGCGTGGACCTAGTCAGCCATCCAGATTTATTTGATTGCATCCCTAGAATTCTTCAGGACTCTGATCACCTGGTTTTGGATTCTATTCCTCTGGAAGAAGAAATTAAGAGAACGATCTAGGATCTTGACCCTGATAGCTCTCCAGCCCAGATGGTTTTTCAAGAATATTCTTCAAGACCTACTGGGAGATCATAAGCTTCGATGTTTGCAGAGCTGTGAGGGACATCCTCTCTTCAAGTATTCTTCCCAAAGGAATTAATAACAATTTTTTGCTTTTAATTCCTAAGGTAGATGGAGCCAGAACCCTAAGGAAATACCGCCCTCTCAGCATGGGGAATTTTTTCTGCAAGGGTCTGTCAAAAATTATGGCCTTTCGTATCTCTACTTTTCTCCCTAGGCTTGTTTCCCCTGAGCAAGGAGCCTTCCAGAAAGGCAAATTTGTTCAGATGAATATTGGTTTAGCTTCTGAGCTAGCTAACCTCATGAGTAATTCTACTAAAGGAGGGGGCCTTTGTTTAAAGGTTGATATTTCAAAGGCCTTTGATACTCTATCCTGGGATTTTTTATTTTAAGTTCTACACAGGTTTGGATTCTCTAACACTATGATTGGCTGGATCCACACCCTGTTAGAATCTGCTCGTATTTTAGTGCTTCTAAATAGGGGGCATGTTGGTTTCTTTCCAGTCAGTAGAGGCCTACGGTTGGGAGATCCTATCTCCCCCATTCTCTTTATTATTGCTGAAGAAATATTGTGTCGTGGTCTTAAGGAGTTAGCTGCCAAAGGCTTTATTAAGCCCATTGTTGGTCCTTGGGGTGCAAACATGAGACTCATCTTTTATTTGCAGACGATGTATTCATTTTCTCAAATGCATCCAAGAAATACATTAGAAACTTGAAGATCTTTCTAGATTGTTTCCAAAATTGTTCTGGGCAATTTTTCAATCTTGAAAAGAGCACACTCTTCTTGGGTCGAATTCCTCCAATTAGTAAGCAGTGGCTAGTAGAGGAATTAAATGTTCCTACATGTAATTTTCCAACCAAATACTTGGTCGTGGAAATCTTTCATGGCAGAGTTAAGCACAATCCTCTTCTCCTGGTGATGGATAGAATTAAAAGCAAGCTTGAAGGTTGGAAGGGTAAGCTTCTTTCAAGGGCTAGTCGGGTTAAATTAGTAAAATTAGTAATCTCTAGAATGCCCCTGCATAGCTTCTTTGTCTACAGGTGCCTTCCCCCTTGATTAAATGGCTAGAGCAGTGGATGTGAAACTTCATCTAGACTGGGTAGATAGACACCTCCAAAGCCATCACTGTCAGATGGGATCAGGTATGCAAACCAAAGAAGAAAGGCGGCCTTGGTTTGAGAAGGCTTAGGGATGTGAACATGGCCTTGATTGCCAAGCTCACATAGAAAATTAAAAATGAAGATTCGCGGCTGAGTTCTCTGATCAAAGTTAGATTTATTTCTAGATCCGGAGCGTTTATAAGTGGCTATAAAAAATCCTCTATCTGGCTGGGAGTGACGAGACTATGGTCTTTTGTGTCAGATAATGAAAAATGGCTTATTGGCAATGGGCATAGCATTGATTTTTGGCGTGATAAATGGTGGGGTAAAAAATCAATTAGAGAGCTTAGTGAGCTGCCAGATGAGGTTTTCTCGTCTCTCAACCACTCTGTAGCTGATTTCATCGAGAACGACCAGTGATTTCTTTCTCTTGTTGATTCCACTATGATGAAGGATGCTTTTGTAATTATTAAAGAAATTAATTTGCCCTCCTTAAATTCAAATGATCGCTGCCTATGGGGTCTTGATACGATGGGGGTGTTCTCTATGAAGTCTGCCTGGGAGGGCTTCAGATCTTGGTCTCCTATAACTCCGTGGGTGGGGCTGATTTTGAGCAAATTTCTTCCCACTAGACTCTCCCTGTTGGGATGGCGATGGGTCTACGGAAAATTCCCTACTGACGACATCATTCAGGCTAAAGGTATCCCTCTCTCTTCCAGATGCGAGCTGTGTGGTGTGTCATCTGAATCCTTTTCCCATCTCTTCTTTGAGTGTGATCTCTCATTGGAGTGTAGAAAGGTGTTCTGGATTTTTTTTTTATTTTTCCTGGCAAGTAGCAACTCTCTAGATGCTCTTATTGATTGGTGGAAGAAAAAAGCTCGAGGTTAGTGGTTGAAAAACCTCTGGGAGATCGGTCTTTTCTTGATAATAGATGCTATCTGGTTCGAAACAAGCCAAAGAAGATTTGAGTGGAATGCTCGCAGTCATGTCAGAATCATTAGTACCATCCGAGGGAATATTTGCTTCATATGCTTCCAGATAAAAGCCTATCCTAGAAATGCAGTTGATTTGTTAATTTGCAGAAAGTTCAACCTCTCCTCCTTCCCTCGCAGAGAGTGATCTATATTGGAGGTGTACTATGCAAGCCTTTCTCTTCCTGGATATAGCTAAACATGGATGGACGCTCGGTTGGCAATTCAAGCAAAGCTGGTCGAGGCGGAATTTTAAAAGATCATGATGGAAGGAAAATTCGCTGCTACAATTTTTACTTGGGAATTTTAACCAATTTCTTAGCAGAGATTTGGAGTATCATCAAGGGCATGCGGTTGGCTTGTGAAATGAACATCAATCGTCTATGGATTGAGTCAGACTCTTTGTCAATGGTTTTCATTTTTCAGCATAGACTCATTCCTTCGGTTATCCTTCAGGAATGGTCTGCACTTTCAAAGTTCCTTAACTCCATTGAATGGAAGATATCCCACTACTTTAGAGAAGCAAACCTTGTGGCTGATTATTTGGCCAAGGAAGCAGCTAAGGCAGGGATCGACAGTGATGATGTGTAGGTCACCTCTCATGCGGCTAGAGAGTTGCAATTAGACATTGATGGTCAATCTAGATTTAGATTCCCAAACTCTTTGAGATAGCGGCTCTGAGTCTTTGCTGATGGCATTGCTAAAGGTGGAGACTCTTAGCTTGCTCTTGTAATATTTTTATTTTTCTATTCCTTTAATACAATCTGACCTTCTAGCGGAAAAAAAACAAAGTGATTGGTGGTATGAATTCTTTTGGAGCGTTATTAAATTTTAAAACTAATGTATTCCATTTCACCCATATGTTTTTTATTATAATTTCATGTATGATTTACTTTCAAATATGTCAAATGTTTGAGTATGAATTGTGGATGTAATGTGATTATGAATGTGTGGGATTAGGTGTGGCTGAGGATAAAACTGCTACTGTAATCGCCACGCGATTTTATAATGCATTTTGTGTGTATTAGAGCTAAGATTGGGCATGGGTTGTGGAGTCTCTATTGGTAATTCCAGAGCAATAATGCCATACTAACTATATGTATGCTAGACTTAGGCTTGGGCATGGGATGCGGTGTTGACGATGGTGATTCTAGCACAACAATCACCACACTAACTGTATCATTGCTAAAGACATGTATATTATTGTGGTTAACAATTTATATCGGACGCTATGACCCTTTGTCAATAGGGTGCAATGTTAGATAAAGCAATATGGTAGGTTCAATGAGACTTTTAAGGATGCCACTTTCGTGGTACGATGTGATTGTTGCTAGAGGCAAAAACTGGCCAAGTGTTGTGGCTATTACACCTTGCTGTTATTAGGATATCTCTATTTAAGGTTCAAGGTATTGGGTTTTGACCTATGGGGAGACCAAAATTTTGGGTCAGAACCTAGGGAATTTTGAGGAAACCAGAGAATTTTTCCTAGTTTGGTGGAAACATAGGTTTCGACCCCCAAACAGTGTTTTTTTTTTCTTGATTTTTTGTGTACATCATATTTTAGATATTTCTAACATGTTCACATCATTAGATTCATACAAAAAAACACATAAAGTTATATTTGTGTGGTGAACCAAAGGTTTGGTAATCATTACGCTAAGGTGTTGACTGAAATATGTTATAGGTAAATGCAGTTTCAAAAATAGGAAAAAAGGATCAACATGAAAAAAATAATTCAGCTACCATGAATGCATAGATCGGGTCCTCCTAAGTTTTTCGCTAGAAGGTCAGATTTTATTAAAAAATAGAAGAAAAGAGAAAAGAATATATTACAAGAGCCTGAAGCGAGCCTCCACCTTCTGCAATGCCATCAGCAAAGGCTCACAACCGCTATCTCAGAAATCTAATGCGAGTACGACCGGCTTCGTCAATAGCCAATTCATCCCTGATACAATCAGGCAACAGGACATCATCATACGATGATCCTGATTTTGCCTCTTCCTTCATAAAAAAATAGCCACTGGATTGGGTTCTCTGTAGCAGTGAGTAATCTTCCACTCAATAGAATTTAAGTAACTGAGAGAATGGTTCCATTCTTGAAGAGCAAAGCATGGAATAGATCTGTGATGAAAAAGGGAGACAGCCACAGAGCAATCCGATTCGATCCACAACCGCTAGATGCCTTTATCTTTAGCCAAATTAATTCCTTTCAAAATACTCCAAATCTCTGCAGCAAAGCTATTGGAAATTCTGAAGAGAATCTGATAGCTGATCAACACTTTTCCTTCATGGTCTCTAAGGACTCCTCCACCTCCTGCGTGTCCCAGATTCCTGAGCACACATCCATCAGAGTTAAGCTTTATCCAAGAGTGACTAGGCTTGCACTAGTGGATCTCCATAATAGAGGAAGCGTTTTGGCTAGCCATTTCGCAGTGAGGCCTCCGACATATAATGAGATCATCAACTCTCTTTGGAAAAAATTTCAGCCTGTTGCACAAAAAACCTATCTCCCTTTTAATGCCAATGAGAAGCATGGCAGCACTTCTCTTTATCCCCTCAAATCTCTGCTGATTTCATTCATTTCATATAGCTTCTAAGGTAGTAAATAGGCCAGTGAACTAGGCCTCCTTCAGACAACAACCTTTCCCCCTATTCTTCCACCAAGAGACCATCTCAGACACTGATGCTTTGTGCGGCCAAATGACATTAAAAAGCTTGGCAGTTTTGCTCTAAAATGTAGATGAGAACTCACATTCAACAAATAAGTGGAAGAAGGACTCGTTGCCTGCCCTGCAAAGGTCACACCTTGAAGGGAATTGAATCCCTTTGGCATGAATGAGATCATCAAAGGGAAGCTTTCCAGGAAGCCTCATGATCCCAACAAGGAAATCCTAGGGGGTAAATGATTCTGCCAAACAATCAAAGACCATGAAACCACTAGAGAAGGCACTCTCAAACCATCCCAGGAAGATTTAATAGAGAATAGGCCCATCAGATCTAAACTCCACACGCACCTGTCCTCCGAGGGTAAGGAAGGGAGGTTGATCTGATTTATCCTTAGAAAAGTCTCCCGAAGGAAGGTCGATTGCACCGAAGGCAGCGACCACTTGCCATTTTCAATAAATAACGCCATAGGGTGGGAGAGAATGGAGAAATTGTCCTCATCTAGGTTGGACTAGCTGCGAATGGACTTTGGCTCGAGCCAAATATCATTCCAAAAGTCAATGTTATTGCCACTGCCAATGATCCATCACTTGTGATCAGAGATAAAATTCCACATTTTTCTTATTCCGGCCCAAATAGAGGAGGATTTGTAAGATCTTCTGAAACAACCAAAGCCAACAAAAATCTAGCCCGAATGAGTCAGCTCAAATGGGAATCTTCATGCTTAATTTTCCAAGTGAGTTTAGCTAATAGAGCCATATTGACTCTGTGGAGCCTTCTGATGCCAAGGCCACCCTCCTTCTTACGCTTTCACATCGAATCCCATTTGACAGTGGTTACTTTAGAAGAATCTATCTCCCTTGTCCAGATAAAATTCTCCATCAATTGTTCAAGGCATTTGATAAGAGCTGCAGGCCACCAGTAAACCGAGACGTTGTGAAGAGGCATTCCAAATATGACCGACTTCACAAGGTTGACTCTTCTCGCCATGGAAAGGAGCTTTCCTTTCCAACCAATTAATCTTGTCCATCATAGGGAGAAGGGGATTTTTTTTAACTTGCCCTTGAAAATTTTTGACTCCAAGGTACTTTGTTGGAAAAGTACAACAAGGAATGGCAAGCTCATTAGCAATCCACTGCTTCCTCGTAGGAGGAATTTTTCCCTTAAATAGTTTGCTTTTTTCCTAATTGAAAAACTACCCTGAGCATTTCTGGTAAATGGAAAGGAATGAATTTAAATTCCTGATATATCTCTTTGTAGCATTCATAAAGATGAAGACATCATCTGTGAATAAGAGGTGAGTGGGCACATCAGCTCTTCGAGGGCCAGCGGGCGGCTTAATCATACTTTTAGCAGATAAATCAGCCATACCACGACTTAGGACTTCTTTGGCAATAATAAACAGGATAGGGGATATGGGTTCACCTTGGCAAAGTCCTCTGCTAACTTCAAAGAAACCCACAGGGCCACATTTAGTAGAATAAATATTCTGGTTGTCCTGAGAATAGTATGGATCCATCCAATCATTGTATCCAAGAACCCAAACCTTCTAAGAACATGAAATAAGAAGTCCCAAGAAATGGTGTCAAAAGCCTTTTTGATGTCTATCTTCAAACCCAGGCCCCCACCCCTTGAAGAGTGCCCCATTAGGTTAACCAGCTCAGAGCCAAGACCGATATTAGTCGGGATGACTTTTCTTTTCTGAAAAGCACCCTGCTCCTGCGAGTGATTATGTGAAGAACAGCAAAGACATGAGATGCCATAATTTTTTAAAGGATTTTATAGAAAAAATTCCCCATGCATAATGGGAGGAATTTTCCCAAAGACCTTGCCCCATCGACTTTAGGAATTAATAGTAAAAATTATTATTAAACCCGTTCGGAAGAATACCTGAGGAGAAAAAACCCTTGATAGCCGTGCAGACATCGGAGTTGATGATGACCCAGCATCTCCTTAAAAAAGAACCTGGGAAGCCATCAGGCTAGGGAAGCTGTCAGGATCAAGATCCCATACCACACCCTTGATCTCTGCATCCGAAGGGATTGCGTCTAGCATAAGACGATCAGAATTCTGAAGGATGTAAGGAATGCAGTTTAAAATCTGAGGATGATTATCAAGCTCTACCATTTTGTGAAAATTCTCGTAGAAATCCACCAAAAAATACACCAATTGATCTCGATCACTGATCTCAGCCCCGTTGTCCGAGACAAAATCAAGCTCAATAATGTCCCAGCACTTCCTGAAGAAGGCATCACAAAATCTGTCTAGACATGGAGAGTTGTCAGGATCTAGCTCCCAAATCGCCCATTTGATTTCATTAGAAGATGGAGTAAATTCCAACCCCTCTCTATCTTCGTGAAGCAACATAGATGGAATGCACTCAAAGAGCTTAGGATGACAAGGCAATGGAACTTCTCGATGGAAAGCTTTATAGTACTCTACAACATATTGACCCAACTAATTTTGACCCTCAACCATTGATCCATCTTCCTTCTTGAGATTGCGAATTAAGTTCCGAGCCCTTCAAATTTTAGTTGACAGATGAAAGAATTTTGAATTCTTATCACCGTCCTTCAACCCTCTATTTCTGAATTTTTAGCCCAAAACATAGCATGATCTTCCAAAGCTTTCCCATATCTAGTTTTGGCATCTGCCTCATGGGCAAACACAGAATCATTCATTCGTGAAATTTCTATTTCCACCTAAAGCACCTCCAATCTTTGTTTCGCACCCTAAAGCTCCACTTCAAAATTAGGGAAGTTTTCCCTTGCCCAACGCCTAAGGATAGGCTTTAGGCTCTTTAATTTTTGAACCAACCGATAGATCGGCTATCCCTGATATCTTGCTCCCACTCCCTTTTAAAACCTGGACAAAATCAACATGATCCATCCAAAATCTGTGAAGCCTGAAGGGGGTTGTTACCTGGTTTGTGAAATGCCTCTGAGATCACCAAAAGAGGAGCATGGTCAGATGCATATCGGTGTAGAACCCATTGAGAGCAATCTCCAAAGAAGGTAGACCATTCATTATTACAGAATGACCTATCTAACAATGCCGCCACATGCCCTCGATGCCTATTATTTGTCCATGTGAATTTTAGACCTTGAGAAGGAACCTTTAAAAGCGAACAGGCATCTACCATAACTCCAAATTCTACCACTGCACCCATATTATACCTTCCCGGACCTCTTTTTTTCGTGGGAAGCAAGAATAGCGTTGAAGTCACCCATCACTGTCCAGGGCTCTGCACCAATTAAAAGACCTGAAAAATCCAACCACAGCTCCCTATGGGTGTCTCTAAAGCAACTCACATGAATCATCAAGATACGCACCCTCCTACCTATCAAGTTCAAAGAGAATGTAATTTGTTGGTTCAATTTAGATATAATACAGGGTCTACTAATTGAAACTTTCCATAACACCCATAAGTTAGGAATCCCGTCCCTTCGACTATAATATATAAAGTCCGGACAATACCCCAATCTATTAAAAAATAGAGATGGAAACTTGGATACATCTACCATAGGTTCGGCGAGATAGAGCACCTCATGAGAATGAACTTTCAATAAGCTAGACAAGAATCTTCGAGCTACTTTCTTCTTAAACCCCCTAATATTCCAATATAAAACTTTCATCATAAACAAAGTTTAAGAGGCAGCATTGATGGACTTCTTGGTCTGTCCTCTCATGACTTGTTTCTTTTTTCGATGGGAAACCGAATGCTCCAAATTAGTCAGTTCCTTTGCTTAGTCACTGCATCAATAACTGCAATCTCAGAATGAACCATAATCACCTGCCCATCCCGAACAGTGGTTGTAGGAAAGTTACCCTCATGAACTGAAGAAGGAGCAGTCATCATATTTCCCACTTGGATGAAGTGAAGAAGGATCAGTCATCATATTTCCCACTTGACCTGCGGCACCCCTGTAGGAGTTTCTAGTTCCCCTTATTTGACAAGCATTGAATTCTTGCGGAGGATCAGGATGGAGGCACTCACGGACCTCCCCTCCTGCCTTTCATTGCCTCTTGTTGACTTGAGTTCTTATCCAACATACCAGCACCTAAATCCGATTGGTGCTCCATGGACTCATTTTTCAAATTCATGTCCGATCCCACAACATAATCTGACTCCTCACAATCAGACCCAACCACTAACTCATTTAGAGAATTAGAGTTGGACTCAATAATGTTATCTTGGGAGGATTCGCTTCCCAAAATAAATTCCAAATTTCCTTTTAAATCCTTGGCACATGACGAAAGCACTAAATTCTGCTCATCAATCACGTTTGTGATTCCTTGATTCTCTCCCACCGTTTCCATATTGGGCAGTAAAACCTCCTCACAAGTTGGCCTAACCAAAAAGATTGGGAATCTAAATTTGAATTACCTTCCTGATTAGGAAGGTCATCTCCCACACGCCCCACTGAGTTAACTATACCAGATTTGGGTAACACTGAGTCAACTGCATCTTCAATGTAAGTTGCTCTCGGGATCAATACCGCCCTGTCTTATACTCCCTGACGCTCATCCTCTGATCTTTAATCGACAAACAGAGAACCAATGTCCCACTCATTTACAGAAGCCACAACGAGCCATCCCATCGTTGTATATCACCTTCTGCCTAAAATAGAACTCTTTCATCATGCCTGGCTCTCTATGTTCTACCTGGATTTCCTCAATACAGCTTTAAGACTCCTCTACATCCAACTCAACCAATACTCGAGCATAGTGTCCCAAAATGCCTTGTTTGGTTCTACTATCTAGAGCCACTGGTCTACCCACCACCTTGGCCCCAGACAAAAGGACGTTTTCATGCCACTATTCCAGGGGAAGATTTGGAAAACGAACCCACACAAGCTTCGTCATAATAAGCTTGTCGTGTATGTTAAAATCTGGTTTCCATCTCTGAAACTGAATGAGCTAACAACCAAACTTTAAGGGACTTCGTCGTCATATCTCTGCCATGTCTTCTTCTATTTGGAACTGAAATATAACATAACCTTTGCCAAGAGGATGCATAACAACCTGTTGTTTCAATTTCCACTTTTCTCTAGCCACTCTTCTTAAAACATCCAGCGAATGCAAATGAAAGTTTATGCGACCAAACAAAGCAAACCTGAATTTCTGTCAGACACTCTTATTAACCAACGTCCAGCTCACTGTCCAGCTTGGACGATTCTCTCCCAGATATAGTCAATCCCACAGCTCACAGTCCAGCCCTCTCCAAGATACAGTCAATCCCACAGCTCACAGTCCAGCCCTCTCCAAGATATAGTCAATCCCACAGCTCACAGTCCAGCTTGGAGATTCTCTCCAAGATACAGTCAATCCCACTTGTGATACAAATCACAACAAAATCTTGGATCCTATACTGCAGTGTCTTCTACAGTTGGAATGCCAAAAATTGATATCAGTTATTCTTGGAAGAATTTAATTGTAATCTTTATTTCCATTTTGGTTAAGATCTGATGTAATCTCTACAAATACTGTAAACCTAGCTAATGAAAAAAAGTGAACACAATTCAAATTCAATATGGTATCAAGAGTTCAATAGGCCACCACCCCTCTTCTTCCTTTTTTTTTTTTTTTTTTTCTATTCTTCACCATGTCGCTAGAAACTCCATTAACCAACCTCACCTCTCCCTCTCCCTCTCCCACATCCTCTCAACCAGCGCTCCTGGGAGCTCATCATTTTGTCTCCATCAAGCTCACATCCAAGAACTTTCTGTTCTGGCATGCTCAGATACGGCCCTTCATCAAGGGTCAGAAATTTTTTTGCCATATCGATGGTTACAAAGTGCGGCCCACTGAGGCAACCACTGCTTCTGACTGGGACGATCAGGGCTCCCTGATTATGAGTCTCCTTATATCCTCCCTCTTCGATGAAGTGCTCCCTCTCATCGTTGACAAAGAAACTAGCAAAGACAGCTGGGACTCTCTCTGTTCTGCTTATGGTTCTGCTTCTAACACTAGAATCATGTCTCTCAATCTTGGCCTTCAAGACCTCTCTTAGAAGACTGATGAATCCATGACCAGCCTTATAGAACGAGCCAAGTCCCTCTCTGATGAGCTTGCTGTTGTGGGGTCTCCTATAAAACAATTCGACCTTTGTCTTCACATTCTTTGCGCTCTTCACAAAGATCTTCACGACATTGTTCCAACGCTCCTTGCTCGATTTAAGCCGCTAGCCTATTCTGATCTTCTTGCCGTTCTTATCAGCCACAAGTTCATGAATAAGGCCTCTACTCGTAACACATTAGAGACCGATCCTCCTGTCTCTATAGACACTCCATCAGCTAACATTGCTCAGCATGATGCCTCTTCCACCTCTTCTAACTCTCAATATGGGAAAGGTGGTCGTGGTGGTTGCAGTGGGGGTGGACGAGGTGGTCGTGGTGGCCGTGGTGGCCACTTTCCACAACTAGGCATGCATGTGTGGTGCTCCATCTACAACTGTACAAACCACAACGCCAACACCTGTTATTGCCGACCCCCTACCCAACCCGGCTACCCCTCCCCTCAACCTTATCTTGGCTTTCATCCCAACCCTCGACCAGTTGCTCACTTCACCACCAACCCTCCTCTTCTTCCCACACCCACCTACCCACCTGCTACTCTGACTTGGTACCCTGATACTGGTGCAACCCATCACATCACTCCTAATATTCACTCTCTCACATCCTATGATGGGTACAATGGTAACCACCAACTTCATGTGTGTAATGGTTAGGGACTCTCTATCAGTAATATTGGTTCCTCTTCTCTCCCTTCTCTCTCCCCCTCTCATTCTTTTAATTTATGCGATGTCTTGCATGTTCCCTCTATCAGAAAACCTCTCCTTTTTGTTCAGCGATTTGCTCAGGACAATAAAGTCTTTTTTGAATTTCACCCTTCTCACTTCTTTGTCAAGGATCAGGTAACCAAGAAGATTCTGCTTTCCAGACCGAGTAAGGGGAGTCTCTATACCCTGTCTTCTCCGTCTTCTTCTTCAGTTCCCAATATTGCTGAGTGCACTTCCAGACCAAAGAGTTTTCCTATTTTTAGTCCTAGAAATAAACAGAATATTTACTAAATTTAGTGTGTGGTTATATTTCTACAACTCTTTCAAAGTTTTCAAAAATTCCAAGAGAAGAAATCCAAAGAAAAAAAACCGGAATGGAGAGGACCTAAGAGACTAGCTAGTAGAGAAAATAAGGAATCATTCAGTGAACATGTTCACTTTATTTTCACTTTGATGATCATTGGATCCAATGTCTCCACTATACTTCATATAGCAATAGGGGACAAATAACACTAATAAAAAAATACATTTTTCATTGAACGAACCAATAAATAAATACACAATTGGTATGTGATAATTAAATAGAGTTTTGATTTTTACTCCCAAAAAAAAAAAATCGACATTTTATTTGATTCATTGGGGCTGGAATGATTGGACATTTCGGAATCCAAAGCTAATCTTTTTCCAAATTTGGTAAGTTTTTAATAATCAATTCAATACATATCTAGCCAAATAATATGTAAATCTAATTTATTCTATTATTAAGCGTATCATATTTTATTTTCAGCATTTATTTCCCATGGATTGACCTATAGGTTGGTCATATGATTTTATCTTTTGCTTAACATAGCTATAAAAAATGGAATGGAAAAAAAATTTAAATAGACGGTACATGTTTTAAATTTATTTTCATTAAGAATCATTTGTATAAAATATAGGAGAAAAAAAATGGAAAAATTTACAAACTGAATGGTGCCAAAAAGAGACACAAAACAGCCAACAGGATGACAGAGGCTGACCTCCTAATCCACCGTCTGCATTTCCATCAGCAGAAAAAGAAGATCCAACCACATCAACCAGACATGAGACACAACAAATAGATCACAAAGGAAAAAGACACTAAATCATCCTATATCTGGGATGACCCGAAGCATCCATATTTAGATCCTTCCTGACCAAAGCCAGCCAAGCTGTCATAGGGTCAGAGATATCAAAACGTGCAGCAGACTTGGAAAGAAAGTCAGCAATAGAGTTAGCCTCTCGCTAGCAGTGACTGATTTCCCACTCAACCTGATGTAGGAACCTCATTATTAACCGATATAGGAGTTCTCTCCCCATTAGGAAACTCTATATTTGGTTTACATGATGAGAGTCCCTATTTTTGGAAACTGTATATATGGGCTGCATATTAGGAATTCACAGTATTCCAAATCTGTTTAGATTGACTAGGGCAACCTCTTGTAACATATTTATACTCTCTACATGTGATATGCTTGACTAATACAAGGGATATGAATTCCTAATATGCAGCCCATATATACAATTTCCCAAAATAGGGACTCTCATCATGTAAACCAAATATAGAGTTTCCTAATGGGGAGAGAACTCCTATATCGGTTAATAATGAGGTTCCTACATCAGGTTGAGTGGAAAATCAGTCACTGCTAGTGAGAGGCTAACTCTATTGCTGACTTTCTTTCGAAGTTTGCTGCACATTTTGATATCTTTGATCCCATGACAGCTAGTCGGCTTTGGTCGAGAAGGATCTAAATATGGATGCTTCGGGTCATCCCAGATATAGGATGACTTAGTGTCTTTTTCCTTTGTGATCTAGTTGTTGTGTCTCATGCCTTGTTGATGTGGTTGGATCTTCTTTTTCTGCTGATGAAAATGCCGACGGTGGATTAGGAGGTCTTCCTCAGTCATGTTGTTGGCTGTTTTGGTGTCTCTTTTTGGCACCGTTCAGTTTGTAAATTATTCCATTTTTTTTTCTATATTTTATACAAATGATTCTTAATAAAAATAAATTTAAAACATGTACCGTCTATTTAAAATTTTTTTTCCGTTCCATTTTTTATAACTATGTTAAGCAAAAGATAAAATCAAATGACCAAGCTATAGGTCAATCCATGGGAAATAAATGCTGAAAATAAAATATGATATGCTTAATAATAGAATAAATTAGATTTACATATTATTTGGCTGGATATGTATTGAATTAATTATTAAAAACTTACCAAATTTGGAAAAAGATCAGCTTTAGATTCCGAAATGTCCAATCATTCTAGCCCCAATGAATCAAATAAAATGTCGAATTTTTCTTTTTTGGGAGTAAAAATCAAAACTCTATTTAATTATCACATACCAATTGTGTATTTATTTATTGGTTCGTTCAATGAAAAATGTATTTTTTATTAGTGTTATTTGTCCCCTACTGCTATATAAAGTATAGTGGACACATTGGATCCAATGATCATCAAAGTGAAAATAAAGTGAACATGTTATCACTGAATGATTCCTTATTTTCTCTACTAGCTGGTCTCTTAGATCCTCTCCATTCTGGTTTTTTTTCTTTGGATTTCTTCTCTTGGAATTTTTGTAAACTTTGAAAGAGTTGTAGAAATATAACCAAACACTAAATTTAGTAAATATTCTGTTTAATTTTAGGAATAAAAATAGGAAAACTATTTCCAAAATTTAATGGAAATGAACAGGTATTACTCCATTTAGCATTTTAGCTAGTAAGCAGTTCAATACTTATGTTATCCTCCCTCTATATATATATACTCTGCCAGTTCTCTAAAGTAATATTATCCTCTCTTGTCTCTACTACTCATCATCTCGTAAACTCTCAAGATGATGGATTCTTCTCATACCTTGGGTATACTTGTTCTCATGACTCCTTTCTATATTGGGTTGTTGTCTTCCATAGTGATTTTAAGTGTTCCGGCCTTGGCTTCATATACAAGTTGCAATTTTCCGGCAATCTTCAACTTTGGGGACTCAAATACTGATACAGGAGCTGACTCTGCTGCCTTCTCTCTTGTCACCCCACCCAATGGGGAGACCTTTTTTCACATGCCTACTGGAAGACCTTCAGATGGAAGGCTCACCATTGATTTCTTGGGTAGAAATTAAACTTTGTTTCATTATTTCCCAGATTTTATGTTAAGGTGGGTGGAAGGAACTCCACCCTCACCACTTACACCTAGACATAGCTGGGTGTGAACTCAAGCTGTTTCTATGTGAAAACCCCTTAATATATCAATTCCAGGGCCGATCTGAATCGATCTAGACCTGAATGAACTGGGACTGATCAAGATCCCAATTCAGGTTTTTAAAGCCTGCCACACCAACCCTATATTGGTGATACAAAACCACCTCACTAGAGGTGGAGTGGGGCGAGTCTCTATCCAACCCACCCCATTGCCATTCCTAATATTTGTAAGGAAAACCACAAAATATGTTGCTTTCAAGCCGCTTATGTTGGGAGACTAAAATAGGCCAATGCTATGGGCTATGAAGTAAAGTACTGTTGGATAGATCAAATAATATGAGTTATAGGTAATAGGATTAAGCTTTAAGGAGTCCCCCAACTATACACCCCCCTTCCCACCTGCCTTTTTCCCTTTTCTTTTGAGCTAAAAATCTGCAAACAAAGAGATGGCTACAAGAATCCTATTTTTTCATCGAATCTCTTATTGTTAATGCAAAGGAAATCAAACAGTTATTGACTTGATCATTTTTTTTAAAATAATGAATATTTTGATCAGCTGAAAGATTCGGATTACCTTACCTCAGCGCATATCTCGATTCATTGGGAACTAGCTTCATCCACGGTGCTAATTTCGCAGTATCGGGGGCGACAATCAGGCCGTCGGATAAAAGCCGAACTGGGAGAGGACCCAGCCCCTTCTACTTGGATGTGCAAGTCTCCCCAATTCCAACAATTCAAATCCAGATCACAATTAATTAGGAACCGAGGTAATTATTTAATTAGTTAAAATCCCTCTATAGCTATAAATCATTAAGCAGTACCGGTTCATAAAATCCTATTCATCATCTGTTGATAGGTGGAATCTACACAAATTTGTTACCTAAGGAGGAGTTTTTTGGTCAAGCTTTGTACACATTTGATATTGGTCAAAATGATATCGGTTTGGGTTTATTCAGCAACCAATTTCTAGAGGAAATCAAAGCTGACATCCCTGATGTAATTAACAAGCTCTCCAAGAATATTCAGGTAATTAATAATATTTGAACCGTCTTAATAACCAGGTAAATTCATTATTTCCTAGGCAGTAGTGTTGTTGGTGTGTCTCTCTTGTTGAGGTTCTTAAGTTTTCATTAATCACAATATGGATTTGTATATTGTGTTACAATTGGGCCACCCAGTCCATGAGCAAATGGCTTGTAAACTATATTAGGTTAAACTGAAACTGAATTGTCTAATAAACGGGATTAGATAATGAAATCAAGATCGTAAATTTTAAATTTTTTTTTTTTGATAATTGTATTTTTTCCTTTCTAATTTTTTAGTGAAATTGATGTAAACTTAACATTGAATGACTTAACTTACTATGTCTCCATTTATTGGTTTTAATTAGTTTGTCATCGGTTTAAAGGGTTCAGTTAGGTTTAAACCATTCAACTAAACGATCTCAATTTTGAAACCAACATTAGACCACTTCTTACATGATTTCATGATTTCTGTGTCAATGGCTTGGTTCGGTTTGGATAATTGATTTACAATTTGATTTTCATACCCTTATGGATGGATGTAGTTCTAATTTGCAGGCAATGTATGGTTTAGGAGGGAGATCATTCTGGATCCATAACACAGGTCCTATTGGCTGTTTTGCATATATCCTTACAAACTTTCCATTCAGTAATGCATCTAACATAGATAAATTTGGTTGTGCAACTCCTTATAATGAGGTGTCACAATACTTCAATCAGAAGTTGAAGGAACCTGTTGTGGAAATGAGAAAGCAACTTCCCTTGGCTGCCATCACATATGTGGACATTTACTCTATCAAGTACCTCCTCATGAGCCAACCTCAGGACTTTGGTAAGTCATCATCATCTAAAATTTTAGAGAGAGAGAGAGAGAGAGATGATTGACACATTTGTGATTCTTCTTGCAGGATTTCAGCAACCACTGGTAGCTTGTTGTGGCTTTGGAGGCAAATATAACTTCAGCAATACCGCACGATGTGGGCAGACAGTAGATGTGGATGGGAAACTAACATTCATAGGATCTTGTGCAAACCCTTCTATTAGAGTTAACTGGGATGGAAGCCATTTAACCGAGGCAGCTAATAAATTTATTGTCGATCAAATTGTGACTGGAGAATTTTCAGACCCACTAATCTCTTTACAAAATGCATGCAATAGGGATGAATCTTCTGCATAATCAGATTACCCTAGATAGCTAGAGTTTGATCTATCTATTGTTTGTAATCTGTATCGATAATATGTCATGAAATAATAAAGTCTTTTATTTTTACCCTTTAATTAATTCAAGGAAACAAAAACTCTTAAGCGATTTATGAAGGGATGAAGTTGACTTTGAGAAAAAAAGATGTTCTTAGTCGTCCATTTGAAACATCGCTGACATATAGCCATTTTTTGTTCGTGGAATTGCAACTTTCATTCCATTTTTGGATCCCTATTTATCAAGGGAGCTTAGGCTGCTTCTTCTAGTTTAGTTTCAAGCTCTATACCAACACTTCTTGTGATTTACCGCTATAAAACAATGCATTAACCTCCAAGTAATTGATTCAAGAATGGGACTGAATAACCTCCACTGTTGAAGAAGTCCCAAGGAATAGATTTCCTAGGGACAACCTCCGCCATTGTCTGTGAATCACATTCCACCCACAGCCTCTCCTCTCCTATCTCCTTTACATACTTCGGACCAATAAAAAGGGAGGAGAATTCCACTTTATAGTTAGTCATATTTCCAAGCGGGATAGCATAACTAAATAAAACCAATCCAGAACAATTACGAACCACTCCACCAACCCCTGACAAACCTTGATTTCTCAAGAAACACCCATCTATATTCAACTTGACCAATCCAACAATAGGTCTAGTCCACTTCAGCTCTTCAATTGCAAGAGATATAGAGGTAAATTTTATCTTAAAATCTAGGCTTCTGGATAGAAGGAAATGGACCATTGACCATGAGAGAAGCTCCCTCACGTGAGATGACTCCCCAATATTACTCAAGGCCGCCTTCAAAATTAGACCAGATGGATTCTCGTTCTCATTATATCATCTTCTAATATTTGAACCATCTTAATAACTAGGCAAATTTATTATTTCCCAGGCAGTAGTGTTGTTGGTGCATATCTGTTGTTGAGGTTCTTAAGTTTTCATTAATCATAATATGGATTTGTATAATGTGTTGCAAGTAGGCCACCTAGTCCAAATGCCTTGTAAACTATATTAGGTTAAACCGAAACCGAATTGTTTTATAAACGGGTTTAGATAATGAAATCAATATCGTCAATTTTAAGTTTTTTTATATTTTATTTTTTTTATTCAAATGATTTTTTTCCTTTTTAATTTTTTAGTGAAATGGATGTAAACTTAACATTGAATGAATTAACTTACTATGTCTCCATTCATTGGTTTTAATTAGTTTGTCATCGGTTTAAAGAGTTCAGATCGGTTTAATCCAGTCAACTAAACGATCTTAATTTTGAAACCAACATTCAACAACTTCTAAAACAATTTCATCATTTCTTTATTAATGGCTTGGTTTGGTTTTGATAAATGGTTTACGGTTTGATTTTGATATCCTTATGGATGGATGTGGTACTAATTTGCAGTCAGTGTATGATTTAGGAGGGAGATCATTTTGGATCCATAACACAGGTCCTATTAGCTGTTTTCCATATATCCTTACAAACTTTCCAGTGAGTAATGCATCAGACATAGATTAAGCTGGTTGTGCAACTCCTTATAATGAGGTATCACAATACTTCAATCAGAAGTTGAAGGAAGCTGTTGTGGAAATGGGAAAGCAACCTCCCTTGGCTGCCATCACATAAGTGAACATTTACTCTGTCAAGTACCTCCTAATGAGTCAACCTCAGGACTTTGGTAAGTCATCATTTGGTAAGTCATCATCATCTAATATTTTAGAGAGGGAGAGAGAGATGATTGACACATTTGTGATTCTTTCTGTAGGATTTCAGCGACAATTGGTAGCTTGTTGTGGCTTTGGAGGCAAATATAACTTCAGCAATACCACACGGTGTGAGTAGACAGTAGTTGTGGATGGGAAACCAACATTCATAGGATCATGCGCAAACCCTTCTGTTAGAGGTTACTGGGATGGAAGCTATTTAACCGAGGCAGCTAATAAATTTATTGTCAACCAGATTCCAACCGGAAAATTTTCAAACCCACCAATCTCTTTACAAAATGCATGCAATAGGGTTGAGTCTTCTGCAGAATCAAATTACCCTTGATAGGTAGAGTTTGATCTATCTTATGTTTATAATATGTACTGATAATATGTCATGAAATAATAGTCTTTTATTTTTACCCATTAATTATTTCAAGGAAACAAAAACTCTTAAGCGATTTATGAAGGGATGAAGTTGACTTTGAGAAAAAAAAGATGTTCTTAGTCATCCGCTTGAAACATCACTGACATAGCTATTTTCCAGTCATTGAATTGCAACTTTCATTCCATTTCTGGATCCTTGTTTATCAAGGGAGCTTAGGCTCCTACTTCTAGTTTAGTTTCAAGCTCCAAACCAACAATTCTTGTGATTCACCTCCCTAAAACAATGTGTTAACCTCGAAATAATAGATTCAAGAAGGGGACTGAATAATGTCTGTTGTTGTAGAAAGCCCCAAGGAATAGATTTCCTAAGGACAGCCTCCACAACTATCTGTGAATCACATTCCTCCCACAACCTCTCCTCATCCATCTCCTTTACATACTTCAGATCAATAAATGGTAGGAGAATTCCACTCTTAGTTAAATTTCCAAGTGGGATAGCATGGTAACTAAATAACCAATCCAGAACAATTATGAACCACTTCACCAACCCCTGACAAACCTGGATTTCTCAAGAAACATCCATGTATATTCAACTTGACTAGTCCAACAATAAGTCTAGTCCACTTCAGCTCCTCAATTGAGAGAGATGCCAAGCTAAATTTTACCTTAAAATCCAGGCTTCTAGACAGAAGAAAATCGACCATTGACCATGAGAGAAGCGCCCTCACATGAGATGACTCCCCAATATTACTCAGGGCTGCCTTGAAAAATAGACCAGATGGACACCCATTCTCATCATATCATCTTCTATTTCGTTCATAGCAAATATAATAGGGAATAAGTAAAAATTCATCCAGCCATGCCTCTTTTAAACGGATTGAGCTTGCCATGGAGGACCACCATTGAGCTAGCTCAGTGAGAGAACTTGGTTGAGGCCATCCAACTTTAAAAATATGGAAAAAATTGCATAAGTCCTTACAAGAAATTGGACACTCCAAAGTCCATTCTTGCCTCAACACTGGTTCCACCATCTAAAAAGAATAATCAACGAGGGGTGAGCTTCACAAGCCTAGTGAGGGGTGTACATGCAAGCACATGCAAAAAAATGATGTAATGCATGCCAAAACAAATTATATGATGCTCATGATCCGATTTTAACAAACAATACCTAGTAAAGAATTACTAAGTCCAAGATAAGGTACCAGTGCTACTTTAACATAGATCATATCCCAGGTCCGAAAAACCCATCGATCACCCCGTAAACCCCTAGTGGGTAACCCCACCCTACAACCTCAGTCCCAGAAAATCCATCGATCACTTGACCTGTAGAACAGTTCAACCGTGTTCTGAAGTAGCCACGGTCTCGAAAAACCCATCGGTCACCTGTGTTGCATCACAAACATACCATCTCATGGGATTAGCCATTACCTAAACCCCTACTGGCAAGGGGTTTAGCACCATGGTCTGTGAATCTTAGCCAGATGCAATCTACATGAATGTGTATACCATCATCATTCATCACACACCATACATACACACATCCTCTGATCTCTAGGCCCAGAGTATTAGAAAGAACCTCAACCACACCATGCCCCAGACCATCAATACCATAGTTATAGTTGTAGACCTCATCCACAGAATCACAATAACTTACCTCATTTACCTCTGCAGTCCAAAAACATTCCTCAACCTCATCCTTCCATATTCATAAGTTAGCAATAATAATAACACAAGATAAATAAGTCTATCATATCAAACAACATGCATAACAACAATATGACATGTCATTCATGCACATAGCTCATGCAAGAATAGAAATAATGCATAAACACTCCGCAAATAAAGTTAAATATCCACTCACCTCAAAACCCAGATCACATGTGCGATAGGATTCCTGCAAACAACTTTGTATTCTCACCCGATTGTTTTACGTTCCTAAACCAATGTATATTATTTTTGTTAAGCATTTATAAACCCAATATGACTATGTATAGGTTCACTTCTGAACCTAAAAATGACTCTCAACAGCGCATATTCAATCCTAATTTAATATCTCGGAAAAGCCCTCAAACTACCCTTACCCATAGGGATAATTTGGGTAAACAAGGTAGAGAACATAATCCACAAGGGCAGGGTACTGTCCAGAAAAATTGGGGCTGATTTGGGCTTGAAACACCCTAACCGGTGGGAGACAATGAGCTAGCCCCTTGCCCAATAGGTGGGTCGATTTTTGCAGAATGTTCTTCAGTCCCAAAGGCTGTTTAGTGGATTTCCTTGAGTTGGGCTGATCATGGCCAATGGATATTGATCATGGAAACATGGGGAAGGTTCCCTAAGGCCTCTAGGGTCCTTTTATAGCTCACAAAACACCCAATTACATGAATTAAAATTCTGCCCTAATGAATTCCCTAATTTTCTTTCCTAGGATGGCAAATTCAGGTTTGGGAGCCCAATCCTGAACCTGCAGAGCTCAAACCCAATTTATGGTTAGTAGTAGGTTTATGCTATAGGTCTGAAAACTACCAATTACACAATTTCAGAATAGGAAAATTCTGCAGAATTAAATTTATATAGTCCAATACTTACCCAACTAGCAAAACTCAAATATCAGGTTACTCACTTCCACCTTGGGATAAAAACCCCTGCGTGCAAGGTCTGAACCCAAATTCTGGGAGTTTATAGAGACCATCAAAGGTCTGTACACTATTCTAATTACAATTTTAGGAAGCATATTTTATTTATATGGGTGCTACAACTGGGTTTTCATCTCTGGGATGATGAATCCCATGCATGCAGCCTAAAACCCAGCTGTGCATAGCTACAGAGACCAGATACAACCTGTATATTACCTATTTTTACAGGTACAACATGCATGACTAAATTAATTCAGTCACTTTATTTAAATTTCACTCAAATCCCATGCATGCAGTCTATGGTTGTGCACTTTGGGTGGCTGCATGCTTGGGAACCAAGGTGAATTTTGTACCTAGATAATAGAAATACTGTACAACAATTAAGGTGGAAGAATTTTACCTTCTAATATGTTATCAACAACAATTATATAACAGCAGGAAGTAGGAGAGGGACAGCTGCTTCCTTCTCTTCTTCTGCTTCTTCTTCTTCTGCTTCTTCCTTCTTCTTCCTTTTTCTTTCTTTTTCTTTTTCTCCTTCCCTTTGTTTCTGTTCAACTGAATTTGCAGTAGCAAATATGGTGAAACAATGATGGTGGATTGCTATATAATTCAGCCAAAGGGTCCTTAGGGCCAGTTTGGCTGAACACCCTAAAATTACTTTCCAAAATTTATTTTAAAAACATAAAACTAAAACTAATTAAAATCAATATCTCATTAATGGACCCCACCAATATAGACCTATTAGGTTGGATTTGGTTAGCATCATGACCTCTACATGTTAGGCAAGTGCAAGGCTCGGGGATGTAGGGATGTGAGCCCCACAAGAAAACTAATTTTCCTATATTCTACCAACCGAACCGACTGGCCAATTGGCAACAGGGTATCCCACCGGTTTATCCATTTTAATCTCATTTGCTATCTTAACTTTTGGGTTCTTAAGTCCAGCTAATGTAGGACTAGGGTTCTTAAGTCCACCTAATGTAGGACTAGTCCCACTCATAATTGGCTATTTTATGCTCATTCCTTGGCTAATAAATTAGCCAAATTCTCTCTCTCCTATTACTGTACATATGGATCCACAATAAAGCAGCCTGCTCTCTTATGCCAACTAGGCTATAAGACTAAGGTCAGCTGCTTCCAAACGATGTTACATGCCTTTCTCGAGCTCAAAAGATGTTCCCTAAGCTTAAAGAGCATTGTAGCTCAAAATGGGTTAAGGGTTTCGAGCGAAGAATCAACATAGCTCCCGATTGGCTCAGTGAGAACATGATCATCCGAGCTTAAATGAAAGGTGGTAAGACCCTTTACAAATATAACACCCAAGCTCCATTAACATTATACAATATTGTCCTCTTTGGTTTATGGGTCTCTATCCTTTAAAATACGTTATGCCATGTTAAGGAGACTAGAGTTTATCGACTAGCCCAGTAATCTCTCCCTAGGCGATGTTGGAATAAAGTTTGTACACCCTCACCATTCTCCCAAGCCCCTTGGTACTTACCATACTCTTGGTGGGGACACCTCACCGATCTCCTAGGAGGGTCTGGCACTTGCCGTATTCTTTGGTATCACAATCTTCGGCCCCTTTGGCACAACATCCCCATTGTGACCCCACATCCCCGTTGTGACCCCACATATTGTCAAGGTCTACTCTAATACCATTTATAATGCCTCAACACCATTAACCTTGCACAATATTACCCTCCTTGGCCCATAGGCCTCAAAGCTTTAAAACGCGTTGTGCCATGTTAAAGAGGCTAAATGTTATCAACTAGCCTAGTAATCTCTCCCTAGGTGACATGGGACTAAAGTTTGTACAACCACACCGATCTCCCAAACCCCGTGGTACTAGTCATCTTATTGGTGGGGATACCACAATGATCTCCCAGGCAGGTCCGGTATTTGCCATATTCTTGGGTGTCTCAACAAATCCCACTAATGATACAAGGACATCGGACTCGAGGTGTACAACACTTTCTGGGCAGTTACCGGTTGACGGTTGAATAGAATTCAGCCTCTGTTTTGGTCACCAATATATCAGACACCTTCTGGTGACATCTACTGGTGGTGTTTCTGAAGTTAAATTGGGTTGGACTCTATGTCTATCATTGGTAGGACCACTGGCATATCATACATCTATCAATGCATAATACTAAACTGTCTTTAAGGAAGCTTAAGGGATTTTTTAACGACCCTTTTGAAAACATTAGAAAACACCTACCCCTGTAATTAAGACAGAGACATTCATCTTTCGGTGAGGTCGAGTGGGGCACTTTTCGGGCATTCTTTCATGGAACTTTCTTCTCCAAGTGAACAAACAAAGTAATTGGATGTTTGATTTCTTTTGGAGCGTCATTAAATTTTAAAACAAATATATGCCATTTCACCTATATGTTTTTAATTATAATCTCATATATGCTTTACTTTCAAATATGTCAAATGTTTGAGTATGAATTGTGGATGTAATGTGATTACGAATGTGCGGGATCTGGTGTGGTTGAGGATAAAACTGCTACCGTAATTGCCACGTGGTTTTACAATGCATTTTGTGTGTATTACAGCTATTATTGGGCATGGGTTGTGGGGTGGCTATTGGAAATTCCAGTGCAATAATGCCATACTAACTGTATGTATGCTAGACTTAGGCTTGGGCATAGGATGCAGTGTTGACGACGGTGATTTTGGCACAACAATTTCCACACTAACTGTATCATTACTAAAGACATGTATATTATTGTGGTTAACAATATATATCCTACGCTATGACCCTTTGTCAATAGGGTGCAATGTTAGATAAACCAGTATGGTAGGTTCAATGAGACTTTTAAGGATGCCACTTTTGTGGCACGATGTGATTGTTGCCAGAGGTAGAAACTAGCCCAGTGTTATGGCTAATACACCTTTCTGTTGTTAGGATATCTCCATTTAAGGTTCAAGGTATTGGGTTTTGGCCTTTGGGGAGATCAAAATTTTGGGTCGGAACCTGAGAAATTTCAAAGAAACTAGAGAATTTTTCCTGATTTGGTGGAAACATAGGTTTCGACCCCCAAACAGTGTTTTTTTTTTATTATTTTTTGTGTACTTCATATTTTAGATGTTTCTAACATGTTCACGTCATTAGATTCATAAAAAAAAAACATATAAAGTCATACTTGTGTGGTGAACCAAAGGTTCGGTAATCATTACACTAAGTTGTTGATTGAAATATGTTATAGGTAAATGCATTTTCAAAAATAGTAAAAGGAATCATAATCACCTTTCCTAAAATGAACCCAAATCTAAGGGTGATTTTGGCACTAGGCACAATTACTCCACTGGTTACTTCCATGTCCGATCAATAGATTTCTCTGCTATTGGATTAGAAGGGATCAGGTGGTTCATGCTAAATGCTTGAAAGCTAAGCGCAGATCGTTATGGGCAGACTTGGTGGTAGGGTTGATGGGGAATCCAAGAATGATCATTGGTGACTTCAATACAGTCCTAGCTGATCATGAAAGGAGGGGGCCAGGATAATTATACTTAGGGTCAACTTCTGAATTTGGAGCTATGGTTGATGCTACTTCAATGATTCAGGCTCTGTTTACTAGTAGAAAATTCACTTGATCCAATAATAGAAGAAGAGGGAATGTATCGGTTGTCCTGGATAGGACTTTTGTGAATAAAGCTTGGCTAGAGATATTTGATAGCAGTACTTAGCAAGTTCTCCAGCGAGTGGTGTGCCTTTGCTTGTATGTTCGGGTATGACCACAAAGCCTCAGAACCGCCCCTTTCATACCAATAACTTCTAGATGGATCACCTTTGTTTTTTATATGGTTCGTGACTCTTAGAGGCCTAGCCTAACTAGATCTTACACTTTTATTCTAGCCTAGAAGCTCAAAAGATTAATATTTGCTTTGAAATCGTGGTCGCGAGAGATCTACCCTCACTTAGACCATAAGGTTGCCATCTCTCAGTCTCAGCTAGATCAAATTTAGAAAAAAAACTGAGGAAGAGCGGCATACTGAGGAATTGTTTGACCTTGACATCGATGCCAAAACAAGACTCTTAAAAGCCTTTGAATACCAGGAGAAGCTGCACCGGTAAAAATCCAGAATAAGATGGCTTCGAGATGGTGATAAATACTAAAGATTTTTTCTTGTCATGGCCAAAGTGAAGAGGGTTAAGAATTACATCTCTAGCATTTTTCAGGAAGATTGTGAGACTATTTCTGATCAAGATCATCTAGGTAACCATATTGCTTAGTTTTATGAAGGCTTTCATAGGCACGTGGACCTAGCAAGCCATCCAGATTTATTTGATTGCATCCCAAGAATTCTTCAGGACTCTGATCGCCTGGTTTTGGATTCTATTTCTCTGGAAGATGAAATTAAAAGAGCAGTCTGGGATCTTGACCCATGATAGCTCTCTAGGCCCAAATGGTTTTTCAGGAATATTCTTCAAGACCTACTGGGAGATCATAGGCTTCGATGTTTGCACATCTATGAGGGGCTTCTTCTCTTCAAGTATTCTTCCCAAAGGAATTAATAAAAAAAAAATTCTTTTAATTCCTAAGATAGATGGAGCCAGAACCCTTGGGAAATACTGCCCTCTATGCATGGAGAATTTTTTCTGCAAGGTTTTGTCAAAAATTATGGCCTCTCATTTCACTACTCTTCTTCCTAGGCTTATTTCCCTAAGCAAGGAGCCTTCTTGAAAGGAAAATTTATTCAGGTGAATATTGGTTTAGCTTCTGAGCTAGCTAAACTCATGACTAATTCTGCTAGAGGAGGGGGCCTTGGTTTACAGGTTGATATTTCAAAGGCCTTTGATACTCTATCCTGGGATTTTTTATTTCAAGTTCTGCACAAGTTTGGATTCTCTGACACTATGATTCTCTGACACTATTTCAAGTTATGCACAAGTTTGGATTCTCTGACACTATGATTGGCTGGCTCGTATTCTTCCCAAAGGAATTAATAAAAAAAAATTTCTTTTAATTCCTAAGATAGATGGAGCTAGAACCCTTAGGAAATACTGCCCTCTCTGCATGGGGAATTTTTTTTGCATGGTTCTGTAAAAAATTATGGGCTCTCGTATCACTACTATTCTTCCTAGGCTTATTTCCCCTGAGCAAGGAGCCTTCTTGAAAGGAAAATTTATTCAAACGAATATTGGTTTAGCTTCTGAGCTAGCTAAACTCATGAGTAATTCTGCTAGAGGAGGGGCCTTGGTTTACAAGTTGATATTTCAAAGGCCTTTGATACACTATCCTGGGATTTTTTATTTCAAGTTCTGCACAAGTTTGGATTCTCTGACACTATGATTGGCTGGATCCACACCCTGTTATAATCTGCTCGTATTTCAGTGCTTCTAAATGGGGGGCCTGTTGGTTTCTTTCCAATCAGTAGAGGTTTGCGGTAAGGAGATCCTATCTCCCCCATTCTCTTTATTATCGCTGAAGAGGTATTGTGTCATGGTCTTAAGGAGTTAGCTTCCAAAGGATTTATTAAGCGCATTGTTGGTCCTCGGGGTACAGACATTCTGACTCATCTTTTATTTGCAGACGATGTATTCATTTTTTTGAATGCATCCAAAAATACATTATCAACTTGAAGATCTTTCTAGATTGTTTCCAAAATTGGTCTAGGAAAATTTTCAATCTTAAAAAGAGCAAAGTCTTCTTACGTCGAATTCCTCCAATCAGGAAGTTGTGGCTAGTGGAGGAATTAAATATTCCTACATGCAATTTTCCAACCAAATACTTGGGTGTAGAAATCTTTCATAGCAGAGCTAAGCGCGATCCTCTTCTCCTAGTGATGGATAGAATTAAAAGCAAGCTCGAAGGTTGAAGCATAAGCTTCTTTCAATGGCTGGTCGGGTTGAATTAGTAAAATCAGTAATCTCTGGAATGCCCTTGCATAGCTTCTCTTTCTACTGGTGGCCTTCTCCCTCGATTAAATGGCTAGAACAATGGATGCAAAACTTCATTTAGACTAGGGAGATAGACACCTCCAATGCCATCACTATCAGATGGGTTCAGGTATGCAAACCAAAGAAGGAAGGCGGCCTTGGTCTGAGAAGTCTTAGGGATGTGAACATGGCCTTGATTGCGAAGCTCGCACAGAAAATTAAAAATGGAGATTCGCAATTGAGTTCTCTGATCAGAGCTAGATTTATTTCTAGATCTGGAGTGTTTATAAGTGGCTATAAAAAATCCTCTATCTAGCCGGGAGTGAAGAGATTGGTCTTTTGTGACTGATAATGAAAAATGGTTTATTGGCAATGGGCATAGCATTAATTTTTGGCGTGTTAACTGGTTTGGCAAAAAATCTATTAGAGAGCTTACTGAGCTACTAGATGAGGTTTTCTTGTCTCTCAACCACCCTGTAGCTAATTTAATAGAGAACGACTAGTGGTTTCTTCCTCATGTTTATTTCACTATACTAAAGGATTCTTTTGCAATTATTAAAGAAATTAAGCTGCCCCCCTCAAATTCAAATGATCGCTGCCTATGGGGACTTAAGATGATGGGGGTGTTCTCTATGAAGTTTGCTTGGGAAGGCCTCAGATCTTGGTCTCCTACAACTCCCTGGGCGGGGCTGATTTGGAGTAAATTCCTTCCCTCGAGACTTTTCCTGTTGGGATGGCGATGGGTCTACGAAAAATTCTCAATGATTAAGGCTAAAGGTATCCCTTTCTCTTCCAGATGCGAGCTGTGTGGTGCATCATCTGAATCCTTTTCCCATCTCTTCTTTGAGTGTGATCTCTCTATTGGAATTTGGAAAGGTGTTCTGGATTTTTTTATAATTTTTCTTGGCCAAGTTGCAACTCTCCAGATGCTGTTATTGCTTGGTGGAAGAATAAAGCTCGAGGTTGGTGCTTGAAAAACCTCTAGGAGATCGGTCTTTTCTTGGTAATCGATACTATCTGGTTTGAAAGAAGCCAAAGAAGATTTGAGGGGAATGCTCACAGTCATGTCAGAATCATTAGTGCCATCCGAGGGGATATTAGCTTCATATGCTCCCATATGAAAGTCTATCCTAGAAATGCAGCTGATTTGTTAATTTGTAGAAAGTTCAACCTCTCCTCTTCCCCTCACAGAGAGAGATCTATATTGGAGCTCCACTGGTGCGAGCCTTTCCTTTCCTAGATAAAGCTAAACGTGGACGGATGCTCGCTTGGCAATCCAGGTAGAGCTGGTGGAGGCAGAATTTTAAAAGATCATGATGGCAGGAAAATTCACTGTTACAATTTTTACTTGGGAATTTCAACCAGTTTCTTAGAAAAGATTTAGAGTATCATGAAGGGTATGTGGTTGGCTTGGGAAATGACCATCAATCGTCTATGGATTGAGTCAGACTCTTTGGTAGTAGTTTTCATTTTTCAGCATAGACACATTCCTTGGGTTATCCTTCAGGAATAGTCTGCCCTTTCAAAGTTCCTTAACTCCATTGAATGGAAGATATCCCACTGCTTCAGAGAAGCAAACCCTATGGCTGATTATTTGGCCAAGGAAGCGGAAAAGGCAGGGATCGACAGCAATGATGCGCAGCTCCCCTCTCATGTGGCTAGAGAGTTGCAATTAGACATTGATGGTTGATCTAGATTTAGATTCCTGAACACTTTGAGAGAGCGGCTCCGAGTCTTTGCTGATAGCATTGCAGAAGGTGGAGACTCTTAGCTTGCTCTTGTAAAATTTTTTTATTTTTCTATTCCTTTAATACAATCTGATCTTCTTGCGACGAAAAAAATGAAGTGATTGGTGTTATGATTTCTTTTGGAGCGTTATTAAATTTTAAAACTAATGTATGCCATTTCACCCATATGCTTTTAATTATAATCTCATGTATTCTTTACTTTTAAATATGTCAAATGTTGAGATAGAATTGTGGATGTAATGTGATTATGAATGTGTGGGATCACATGTGGCTGAGGATAAAACTGCTACCGTAATCGCCATGCAGTTTTATAATGTATTTTGTGTGTATTAGAGCTAAGATTGGGCATGGATTGTGGTGTGTCTATTGGTAATTTCAGTGCAATAATCCCATACAAACTGTGTGTATGCTAGACTTAGGCTTGGGCATGGGATGTGGTATTGATGATGGTGATTCTGGGACAACAATTTCCACACTAACTGTTCATTACTAAAGACATGTATATTATTGTGCTTAACAATATATATCCTATGCTATGACCCTTTGTCAATAGGGTGCAATGTTAGATAAATCAATATGGTAGGTTCAATGAGACTTTTAAGGATGCCACTTTTGCGGTACGATGTGATTGTTGCCAGAGGCAGAAACTAGCCTAGTGTTGTGGCTATTTCACCTTACTGTTGTTAGGATATCTCCATTTAAGGTTCAAGGTATTGGGTTTTGGCCTTTGGGGAGACCAAAATTTTGGGTCGGAACCTGAGAAATTTCGAGGAAACCAGAGAATTTTTCTCGATTTGGTGGAAACATAGGTTTCGACCACCAAACAGTGTTTTTTTTTTCTTGATTTTTTATGTACATCATATTTTAGAAGTTTCTAACACGTTCACATCATTAGATTCATACAAAAAACATATAATGTCATACTTGTGTGGTGAACTAAAGGTTCGGTAATCATTATGCTAAGTTGTTGACTAAAATATGTTATAGGTAAATTCATTTTCAAAAATAGAGGAATGGTTCTGGCTAGCCATTTCGAGGTGAAGCCTCCTACATATAATGAGATCATCAACTCTCTTTGGTGAGAATTTCATCCTGTTGCACAAATAACCTATCTCCCTTTTAATGCCAACGAGAAGCATGGCAGCACTTCTCTTTATCCCCTCAAATCTCCACTGATTTCTTTCGTTCCATATAGATGTTAAGGTAGTAAATAGACCGGTGAACCAGGCCTCCTTCAAACACCAACCTTTCCCCCAATTCTTCCACCAAGACACCATCTCAGACACTAATGCTTTGCGTGGCCAAATGACATTAAAAAGCTCGGTAGTTTTGCTCCATAATGTAGATGAGAACTCACATTCAATAAATAAGTGGAAGAAGGACATGTAGCTTGCCCCCGCAAAGGTCACACATTGAAGGGAATTGAATCCCTTCGGCATGAATGAGATCATCAGAGGGAAGCTTTCCATGTAGCTATCGCCATCCCAACAAGGAAAGCAGAGGGGGTAAAAGATTCAACCAAACAATCGAAGACCATGAAACCACTGGTAAGGCACTCTCAAACTGTCCTAGGCAGATTTAGTAGAGAATAGGCCCATCGGATCTAAACACCACACGCACCTATCCTCAGAGGGCAAGGAAGGGAGGTTGATCTAATTTATTCTTAGAAAAGTCTCTCGAAGGAAGGTCGATTGCACAGAAGGCAGCGACCACTTGCCATTTTCAATAAATAAAGCCAGAGGGTGGGAGAGATTAGGGAAATCATCCTCATCCAGGTTAGACTGGCTGCGAATGAACTTTGGCCCGAGCCAATTATCATTCCAAAAATCAATGTTATTGTCGCTGCCAATGATCCATCTCTCATGAACAGAGATAAAATTCCACATTTTTAAGGGCCAAATAGAGGAGGATTTGTAAGATCTTTTGAAACAACCAGAGCCAGACAAAAGTCTTGCCCGAATGAGTCTGCTCAGATGGGAATCTTCATGCTTAATCTTCTAAGTGAGTTTATCTAATAGTGCCATATTGACTTCGTGGAGCCCTCTAATGCCAAGGCCACTCTCCTTCTTGGGCTTACACATCGGATCCCATTTGACAGTGGTTGCTTTAGAAGAATCTATCTCCCCTATCTAGATAAAATTCTGCATCGATCTTTCAAGACATTTGATAAGTGCTATAGACCACCAGTAAACCGAGAAGTTGTGAAGAGGCTTTATAGATATGATCGACTTCACAAGCTCGATTCTTCCCGTCATGGAAAGGAGCTTTCCTTTCCTACCAGTCAGCTTGGCTTTTATCTTGTCCATCACAGGGAGAAGGGGATTTTTTTTTTTAACTCGCCCTTAAAAATTTTTTACTCCAAGGTACTTTTTTGGAAAAGTACAACAAGGAACGGCACGCTCATCAGCAATCCACTGCTTCCTCGCAGTAGGAACTTTTCCCTCAAATAGTTTGCTTTTTTCCAAAGTGAAAAACTGGCTTGAGCATTTCTGGTAAATGGAAAGGAATGAATTTAAACTCCTGATATACCTCTTTGTAGCATTCATAAAGATGAAGACATCATTTGTGAATAAGAGGCAAGTGGGCACATCAGCTCCTTGAGGGCCAACGAGTGGCTTAATCATACTTTTAGCAAATAAATCAGCCATACCACAACATAGGACTTCCTCGGCAATAATAAATAGGATAGGAGATATGGGATCACCCTGGTGAATTCCTCTGCTAACTTCAAAGAAACCCACAGGGCCACCATTTAGCAGAATAGATACTCTGGCTATCCTGAGAATAGTATGGATCCATCCAATCATTGTATCCGAGAACCCAAACCTTCTAATAACATAAAATAAGAAGTCAAAAGAAATGGTGTCAAAAGCCTCTTTGATGTCTATCTTCAAACCTAGGCTGCCACCCCTTGAAGAGTGCCCCATTAGGTTAGCCAGCTCAGAGGTAAGAGCGATATTAGTCTGGATGACTTTTCCAGTCTGAAAGGCACCTTGCTCTTACGAGATGATTCTGGGAAGAACAACAAAGATACGAGAGGCCTTAATTTTTGAAAGGATTTTACAGAAAAAATTCCCCATGCATAATGGGTGGAATTTTTCTAAGGACCTTATGCCATCGAATTTAGGAATTAATAGTAAAAAATTATTATTAATCTTGTTCGGAAGAATGCCTAAGAAGAAAAATCCCTTAACAGACCTGTAGACATCGGAGTTGATGATGACCCAGCATCTCCTGAAAAAAGAACCTGGGAAGCCATCCAGGCCAAGGGAGCTATCAAGATCGAGATCCCATACTGCACCTTTGATCTCTGCATCCAAAGGGATTGCGTCTAGCATAAGACAATCAGAATCCTGGACGATGTTAGGAATGCAGTTTAAAATCCGAGGATGATTATCAAGCTCTACCCATTTGTGAAAATTCTCATAGAAATCCACCAAAAAAGACCCCAGTTGATCTCGATCACGGATCTCAGCCCTGTTGTCCTAGACAATGCTTCTAATAGAGTTTCTAGATCACTTGACTTTAGCCATGACAGGAAAAAATCTAGAGCATCTGTCGCCATCCTTCAACCATCTGATTTTGGACTTTTGAATCCACAATTTCTTCATGGTTTTCTAACGCTTTCCAGTATTTAGTCTTAGCATCAGCCTCTAAGTCAAAAAGGTGCTCAAAACTCCCCTTAACCTCAATTTGAGACTAAATAGCTTCTAGTTCAAACTTTGAAATGGCCACCTCCTGATCCAGGCTAGGGAAAGCTCTCCTTGACTAGGATTTAATAATAGGTTTCAAGGCTTTCAACTTCTGAGCCAGAGTATAAGTTGGAGAGCCTGAAACCTCGATGTTCCAAGTTGCATTGACCAAATCTAGAAAATCCAGATGATCCATCCAACCAGAAATTATTTAGTTTGAAGGGGTAGTTCTTAGGCTTTAGTGATATACCAAAGCGAACCAACAATGGGGCGTGGTTGGAGGCAAAATGAGGGAGCACCTGCTGAATGCAATCATCCAAAGACTTCAAACAGTCTTCAGTTACAAAGGTTCTATCAAGAACCGCAGACACGTGACCCCTTCGCCGATTATTGCTCCAAGTGAACTTCCTACCTGAGGAAGGAATTTGAACCATAGTAGAGGCATCTACCATAGCCGAGAGTTCCAGGGCTGCCCCCATGCAGAATCTCCCAGGCCCTCTTCGATCATGGTCATATAGAGTGGCATTAAAGTCACCAATGACCATCTTTAGACGAGGCGAGGAGCCTGCAATCAACTCCATCCACAAGGAGAGTCTCTTTGCCTGAAGACACTTAGCATGCACCACCGAGAAATCAAAATAGCTACCCTTCCATTTGAATTGAAAAGAGAGTTGCTACTCAGACATAGATATAATTGTAGGATTCTTGTAACCCTGCTTCCACATAACCCATAAATTTGGGTGGGCATCAGCCCTTTCATTACAAATGAGGTCTAATGTAATCCCAAGCTTATTGAAGAGAAGCTTGGGGAATTTATCCACCGCAATCATCGGCTCAACAATGCAAATAATATCTAGGGAGCTATCTCAAACAATCTTAGATAAGGTGACCTTTGCAGAGACCTTATTTAAACCATGAACGTTCCAGAAGAGAACATTCATTATCACGTTTTAGATGGGGGAGGTTGGGCGGTCCTAACATTAAACTGTCCCATGGCAGCCACCTTCTTGCCTTTTTTCTTTTGCATTCTGATCCGACCTGCTTGCTCAGCTTGAAGGGCCGCAGAGTCCACCCTCTCAACGCCCTCTCTCACACTAGCCAAACTTTCATGATTAGGGGGTTCATCACTGCCAGCGCCATGACCTCCCCTTAAGGAGAGTCCTCCATGGTTTGCAAACCTAGAGCTCCTGAGCACTGCTTCACTGACAGTTTGAGAAACCGGGTTAGTATCATACCCCATATCAGTGCATTCTTGGTCCAATGGGTTGCGGTTGTGCTCTTGATCCAAACCTGAACCACACTTGTCCATCTCAGCATCCATATTGAGAATAATTTCTAGCCGATTATTGCCTTCCATAATAGCATCAAAATCAGAATTTGAATTGGGATCGTGAGATTTGGAGAGAAGATCCATCTCTGCACCCAAAGGAGAAGGTCTCCTTGATTGGGGCATTTTATTCTCCTTAGGACTCTCCATATCATTTGATTCCTTGTCAGACTCACCTTCCATATTTGGAATATTCTCTATGGGATTCTATCTCTCCCTCATGGTGGTTACACCAACACCTTGCATGGCCAATCCACCACCGTGAAGGGTGGTTCCATTATTGTGGCTAGCAAAATCTCCACCATGATCAGCTTCATCGGTTACACTGCGCTGGGTCCTCCTACGTATTATATAAAAATTTTACATAATTCTACTCTATTTACAAGTATATTCTACAAAAAAAATGATTTTTGGGGAAGTTGGAACTTACCTTTTTAGTTCAAGTTATCATTTTTAAGCAGATGAAGCAAGAACCACCCTTCGATTCAACTTTGTTAGTCAAAAAGTGGAAATCGCCACTGTTTCCCCAAGTTTCCCACTCCTAGGAGAAAGAAGAGGGTCAAATTCTGCTAAAGAAGGCTTGGATTTCTTTTCAAAGTAACTTATATAGGACTCGGTTCACGTCAAACTAGTTGGTTTGGTCGAAACATGAGAAATTTCCTCAAAACATGTCAAAACATGGTCGAAACCATTCTTGAACCCTGCCTCTAGTGTGACTTGGACACTTACCAGTCCTATATCTCTACTAGGATCTCAAATTGTAGTATCTTAACAATCCCAACCATCAAATGGATCCAAACAGAAATCGTCACAGCGGAATTATTACAAAAGATCAACTTATTATTGTGGAGACCAAAATGATAATCTTGTATTGTAATAACATGTTTATCACAAGCGGGTTATGAGACATTTTGTTAGGTATAAGGTCATTTGTATTAA
>NC_056562.1:21686685-21736104 GCF_013358625.1 Macadamia integrifolia
AAAAAGGAAAAAAAGGAAAAGAAGAATGTACAAAGTGGAGTTTAATTGAGAACTCCAAAGACAAAGAAACCGAAAATAAAAAGCGATAACCACCTCTCGACCTTTGGCATTTCCATCAGCAGAGAGACAGGAACATGCTAAAAAAAAAAAAACACTCAGCCATAGATAAAAAAACTGAGACTTGGCCCTCCCTGACGCCCCAGCTTCGGCATTGCCATTACCAGGAAGGCAAGGACGAACTAGAAGCTCAACTAAAGTGGAACCAAGGACTTTGTTGGGCATCCACCTGTAGTTCAACCTAAATTGAAGGAGGAAATGAGGACACAGCTGATGATACTCCATTTTTTGCTGCAACTTTCACAAGGTAATCCACTATCGGATTTGCGTCCCTAAAACAGTGAGTGAGCTTCCAATGGATAGAAGAAAGATATTGTTGAAGAGAGAGCCATTCTTGATGGATACACCAAGGAATAAGGCAGCTATAAACTACCACATTTATTGCCATGGAATCACATTCCACCCAAAGATTCTAGATTCCCAAATGTTTTGTCAACTTCAATCCAAACACTAAGGCTATAAGTTCAACTTCATAGTTTTATTTTACTCCCCGAAAGTTACTAAGAGTTGAAATTACCTTTGCATTTTCATCTCTTATCACACCATCCACTCCTGCTCTTCCCAGGTTTCCTAAAGAGCAACCATCCACATTCAGTTTGAACCATGAAGGAAGGGGAGCACACCAAAAAACTTCACAGGGAGAAGGAACTTTTTGAGGAGAAATAGAAACCCCAATGTGTCTAGAACATAAAAGGGCATCCATTGAGATGATGACCTGAAGGGTAGGAACTTGAGACCTAAAAGCTGATAGAATCTGCTTAAAAACCAAATCAACATTCATCATTGATCCGTCATATTTCCTCCTATTTCTTTGATGTCACAAGAAATAGGGAATAATCACAAGGCCTACTAGTCATGCATCCTTCAGAGAAACTATCTTTGATTTAGCTTTCCACCAATCTAGAAGATCTGCAATAAAGAGATGATTCTGCCAGGCTATGAACTTCTCTGAAAATTTTCTCCAAACGGCAAGAGAAAAGTCACACCACACAAAAATATGATTCAAAGATTCCACTGCCCTGTGGCACAACTCACATCGAGAAGATAATGAGATTGCTAAAGATTCCTTTAGCACACACCAAGTCATCTGTTGGTAATCTTTCGTGAAATAATTTCTGGCTAAATAAAGATTGACATGGCAGTAGAAACTTCCCCTAGACCAGCGGTACCCAAGGAACCTTTATCTTTGATTTTCTAATGTCTTCCCACACTGATTTAACTGAGAAACATCGAGAGGATGTGAGGCTCCAGCAGCAAGTGTCTCCCACTACATTGGTAGGGATGTTTGTTGCAGCCACTTTCAGGAAAATCTCGGATAAGGCTTGAGAAGTAGGAAGAGGAAGGTTCTAGGCTCCATTTTCAATAAAGTTAGGTACCATTCTATCCTGAGGAACTAGACTTTCATGAAGACCCAGTGAATCTTCAATAGATAGATCTCCCAGCCAGCTATCTTTCCAGAACCAAATTTTAGTGTCAGTACCCAATGTCCACCTCTCTTTAGAGGAAAGAAAATTCTAGACATTACGAACACTTGGCCAAATAGATGAAGAAATATAAATAGAGTTCAATGCACCCATTTTGGATAGGAATTTCCCCTAAAAAAATTTCCCCATGTTGAGTCTTCATGCCTGACCTGCCAAGCTAACTAACTCAACATCTCATCATTAACTTCTTGCAATCTTCTTATGCCCAATCCCCCCTCTATTTTTGGTTTACACACATCTTCCCATTTGACTGAGATTTACATTATAACATCCACATCACCACACTAGATGAAATTTCTCGTCCAACACTCCATCTGGTTGGTGATAGTAGAAGGCCATTTATAAATTGAAAAGTTATGCATGGGAATGCTCGAGATGACTGACTTTACCAGTTCCACACTGTCTGTCATAGAAAGGAGTTTCCCTTTCTAGCCCAATAACCTCCCTTTAATTTTATCCATTAGGGGAAGGAGGGAATCTTTTCTTACCCTTCCTTTTAAGATTTCAACACCCAAGTAACGAGTGGGAAAATTACAAACTAGGATCCATACCACCTAGGCAATCTGATGTTTCCTTCTAAGCAGTAAATTTCCAAAGAACAATTTACTTTTTTCCAGATTTATACACTGAGCTGAATAATTTTAATATAAATCCAAAAAGCATTTGAGGTGTCGTACATACCTTAGGGAAGCATTCATGAAGATAAAGATGTCATCGGCAAAAGGTAAATTGTAAGGAACATATGTACTATGAGGACTAGGGAGGGGCTTTATTTTGTTGGTAATAGCTAAAGACCGAAGACCTCTGCACAACACCTCCTCTGCCAAAATGAAAAGGATTGGAGAGAGAGGATCACCTTGATGGAGAACCCTTTCCACTCCAAAGAAACCCACTAGGCCACCATTAAGAAGGATTGATATTCTTGTTGTAAGTAATAATTGGTGCACCCAATGACTAAAACCGAACCGGTTAAGAACACCAAATAAAAAATCCCACGACATGGCATCAAATGCTTTCTGAACATCTAGTTTTAAACTAATGCCTCCCCCCTCGAGGTAGTAAACAGCTGGTTTGCTAACTCGGATGCCAAGCTAGTATTAGAAGATATGACTTTACCTTTTTGAAAGGCCCCCTGCTTTTCTGAAATCAATTGCAGTAGATAGCCAGTCACCCTGGTCACCAAAATTTTTGAGATGACCTTGCAAAAAAAATTTCCCATGCAAATGGGTCTAGACATACTTAGAGAATTAGCCCCCTCCACCTTTGGAATCAATGAAATGAGGCAGTCGTTCACCCCTTTTGGAATTTTTCCAAAGATGAAAAAAGAAACAATTGCTCTACAAAAATCATCTCGCACCACATCCCAAGCTTTTCGAAAGAAAGTCGCTCCAATTCCTTCTACGACAAGCAAACTATCTAGGTCAAGGTCCCATACTACTAGTTTTACCTCTTTCATAGATGGGGTTGCCTCCAATCTTGAAGATCTTGAGCAGCCAATACTGAAGGAATACAATGAAGAAGCTCTACATTCTAAACAAGGGGAATTGCCTTATGAAAAGATTCATAATAATCTGACACGTATGAGCTCAACTGAGACTGGTCAAATAATAGAGAACCATCTTACTTCTTTAGAGATCTAATCCTCTGCTTTGCTTGCTGTATTTTGTAGACAAATGGAAGAATTTTGAGTTCTTGTCTCCAATTTCATCCTCCTAATTCTTGACTTTTCCGACCAGAGCCTCTCATGATTTTCCAAGGCCTTTAAATAGGTGGTTATCGCTTCAGCCTCACGATTAAACAAATTTTCAGACATGCCCAAAGCTTTAATCTCTCCTTGAATCTGGTCTAAATTATTTTTAGTCTTCTAGAGCTCCTTATCAAAATTCGGAAATGTGGATCTAGACCACGCCCTTAGCACCGGTTTGAGCCTTTTAAGTTTTTGAGCTAAAACAAAAATTTGTTGACCCAATAATTCTTCCTCCCTACTGGATTTTATCACAGAGATAAAACCTCCATCTTACATCCAAAATTTGTGGACTCTGAAAAGAATATTGGATGGATTTGAACTAGCATCAGAGATAATGAGGAGCGGAGCATGATCAGGTGCTATATAAGGTAACACTCTTTGAAAACAGTCCTGAAACAAAGAAAGCCAGCTTCCAGAACAAAAACTTTTGTCCAACACCACCTCCACCCTACCCTGCCTTCTATTATTAGACCAAGTAAATTTTCTCCCAACAGAAGGAATTGCAAGAGAAGAGTTAGCATCCACCATAGCACTAAATTCTGCTGCCGATCCCACATTAAATCAACCTAGGCCTTTTTTTCATGAGCATAGAGAGTGGCGTTAAAATCACCAACCAGCACCCAAGGATCCAAGCCAATTGGCATACTTGATACTCCATCCATAGTTCTCTACGAGCTGCTCAAAAGCCGTTGGCATGAACAATTGAGATACACACTCTAGATCCTTACCAAGAAATACTAAAAGGGAGATACTGGTCAGAGCCAGCTATAATAGATGGTCTACTCACAAAGAACTTCCATAGAATCTATAAATTGTCAATTCTATCAGGACGAGAGTTACTCAAATAATCAAATGCATAATCCAATTTATTAAAATACAAAGCAGGAAATTGAGATACCGCCATCATCGATTCCGCAATGCAAAGAATGTCTGGAGCATGATCTTTCAATAAGATACTCAAGGCTCTTCTACCAGCATCTATCTTAATACCCCTAATATTCCAATATAGAATACGCATAAGATTACTATTTTGAGAAAGAAACTTTGTCAAACTTTTTAGTCTAACCAGTCTTGACAAGTTTTCCTCTATGCTGCCCACCTGGGATATCCCTGGATGTAAGCTCATTAACTGCCTCATCAATTTTGGCAACTTTTGATTAAATCATAATCACCTTTCCCTTCCCAATCTCTAAGACTGGCATGGAGTGAATCACCATATCAGCAACACCACCCACTTAAGAGACATTACGCAGTATCCATGGTTTGGGATGCACACTCGGTTACCCAATAAACCCTCGGTAACCCCTACTAGTAGCCACATCATGATAATCATCATCAGGCACGCCAAGCTAGTTTTCTCTTCCAATAGCAATCACATCGTACCACAAAAATGGCACTCCGAAAGGGTTCATTGAACATATCACAATGGGTTATCCAGCACCTCACCCCCAACACCTCACCCCTAATGGCGAGGGATCGTAGCATAATATAGTTATAACTAGCTAGTCACAATAATATACACGTCTTTCATATTGATACAGTTAGTACGCATATGTAGTACCAAAATTTTCATCGGCCACACTGTATTACATACCGACAGCTAGTCTAGCATGCATATAGTTAGTATGGCCATAAAATATCAGTATTCCAATTAGCAACACTGCATTCCATATCCAAGCCACCCACATTCATAATTCAACCAACACTGTGGCTATTATGAATGAGAATTCCTCGCGGCCACATCAGATCCCATGCATATGTTCCAGAATAGAACACACATGATCACATGTGAGAGGAGGCATTGTGATCAATCCTAACAGGGGCCTATCCACAGGGGAAGTTCTACATGATTGAGGGGTAATGTCCTCCAATATCCTATCCACAAATTCACCTTCCGAATATGGTTTCAGATCCCCTTCACCGCCCTCTGAGGAGGATCCAACCTCTGTTGGGTAGCTTTGCCCCATACTGCCACTTCCACCACCCTTAGTGGCAGCCTCACCTTCAGCAAACAAGGGGCTGTTCCTGGCCAGGCTTGCAGATCGATGTGGCTCCTCATCCACGTAAACTGCACCTTGTATTCCTGGTTCCTTCTCTAGCTCGGCTTTCTTGGCATCAGCGGTCTTCTTGTCTCTGCATGAAGCAATAGTGTGGCCAACTTTTTTGCAAAAACCACAGCGACCCATGCTTTTCTCATAGGTAATTTTCTGTTTAAACCAGAATAGGGTAGTGGTCTCTTGCTGCCGTCTTTCCACTTGAATCTTGTCCACCCTTGTGCCTCCTATTTCCATCTCAACCAATACCTGGGCAAAGTTCCCATATATGACTTGCTTAGTATGCTGATCAAGTGCCACAGGCCTTCCAGCTGCTTTCACCATAGTCAAAAGAACCTTCTTGTGCTAGTATTCCAATCGCAAGTCAGGAAATCTAATCCAAACCAAAGCCTTATTCACCTGTTTCTAATGGATGTTGAAATCTGAGTGCCACCGCTGAAGTCTAACATATTGCCCACCCAGCTTGACAGGACTACACCTCTAAATGGATGCCATATCACCCTCTGACTCAAACTGGAAAATGGTGTAGCATTTTACCATGGGAACCATCTTCACCTTCCCTTTGATATTCATCCTTTTTGCAGCCTCATGTCTAATCGCATCCAAGGAAATGTATCAAAAATTAATTCTTCCAATCAGAGCGAAATAGTATTTACCCAGTCTATCTTCATAAGCATCCTGGGGTATGATTACCATGATGGAAGTACCAGCATGGATAGGATCAAGGAGATCATCAATCTCAAGAAAAATGCTACCAACAGCCCCCGCGTAAGCCTTCTGTGGGATTAGAGTAGCAGGCAATTCTGGGACGTCAGAGTCTATCTCTACTTGTTCCACTGGTGTGGATCCATCCAAATCATGTCCATCGCCTAATGCTTTGGCCTCTTTTAGCACATAGGGTAGCAGCTCATCGTTCCAAGGAATCTTCAGTGTTGAAGTCTTGGCATGTTCTTCATGTCTTGGTGACTTTGAGGTCATAGATTCTTGGAGTCTAATACATTTAGTTGTATTTTTCAAGATCGACTGCTTCTACCAAAAATAAACATGTTATTTGTATGGCATCTTTAGTTTTATAGAGGGGGATCATAATCCTGATTCAACAGACGTAGTTTGGTGACTCTAGCATGGTTATTTCAGTTGAACTTTGAAAGCTAAAAAACATATTAATTATACACTTTACAATTCTATCTTTTTTTTTTCACTGAAGATTCAGAATTTCATTAAAAAGGGAAAAAGAATTTACATGAACAAACTTAAAAACTAGATTTTTCCCCCACCTTTGGCATTGCCATCAACCGGGAAAAAACTCAGGAGGGAAAATTAAAACCGAATCTAGGCCTAGACTCAGCATCATGAGCTACCTCATCCCAAATGTGCTTAGGAAGCTAGATGTTTGTCTCGGATAATCCTGATTTTGCCGCATCCCGAGCCAAAAAATCAGCTATGCTATTTGCCTCCCTAAAATAGTGAGAAATCTTCCAAAAAATGGAGGGTAAGAAAGGCTCCAAGGAGATTCAATATTAATTTTTTTTCCATATGCTGCAACATTAATATTCAGATCCTTTTTTTCTTTTTTCTTTTTTCTTTTTTCCTGCTAAAAAGATCCTATATACTAAAATGGAAAAAGGAAATAGAATATAAGCTAGGTCATGAACGACACCAGAAACAACCAACAAAAAAGAAGAGAAGAAGAAAAACCACCCCCACCTTTGGCATTGCCATCAGCAGGGGAAGGTAGACCTAAAATCTCCATTACAAAACACTAATAGAAACAAAACCTAGGCCCACTCAATGCACCAACCCGAAGCTCATCCTCCAATGAGTGTGGAAAGACATGGGTAAAAGAAGATGCACTATTCCGAGCAACCAATTTGGGCAGATAGTCCGCAATGGGATTTGCTTCTCTGAAACAATGAGTTATCTTCCATTGAATGGCTTGAAGATACGGAATTAAGAAGAGCCAATCCTGAAGAATATTCCAGGGAATAGATTTTATATTCACTGCCATTATAAAAGCTGTAGAATCCGATTCAATCTATAAATGTTGAATTCTCAGCTCTTTCGCCATCATTAAACCTTTAACTAACTCTGAAATTCTGCTTCATAATTTGTTCTTACTCCTAGAAAGATCCCAAAAGAAGCTATCACCTTAGCATTTGAGTCACAGATAACACCACCTGCTCCCGCTCTCCCAGGGTTAATAGAGAACATCCACTCACGTTAAGCTTGAACCATGAGGGAGGAGGCGCACATCAAATTATCTACAAGGTACGAGACTTTTTTAGAGAAAAGATTACACCCAATGTTCTAGCGCAAATTAGATCCGCCATAGAAGGCACTCTACTCTTACAAGATGGGATTTGGTCTCTCATGGTTGCAATAATCTGCCTCAGGACAAACTCTATCTTCATTAATTTCCCTTCATACTTTCTAGCATTATGCTGCATCCAAAGGAAGAAGGGCACAAGGATGAGACCAGCCAACCAAGCCTCTTTGCAGGGACTTGATTACTCTTAGCTTTCCACCACTACACTAAGTCAGAGACCGAAGGCTGAGATACCCAAGAAACATTAAAGCAAGAAGCGAAATTACTCCATATAAACTTGGAATACCTACAGTCTAAGACGAGGTGTTGTTGAGATTCCGAAGAACAATGGAAAAGCTCACATCGAGATACCAGATAGATACCTTTTGCTTGGATATCCTTCTCCGTAGCTAGTTTTCCATGCATCAATTTCCACTCAAACAGGGACTGCCTAGGAAGAAGAGCCTTGTTCCAAACCAAGGAAAACCATGGGAATTTAGGATTTCTTCGCCTAAACTCCTCCCAAGCTGATTTTATCGAGAATACTCCCGACAAAGAAAGGCTCCAGAAACACTTATCCACCACCTGGAATGAAGGGATGTTCACATTCTCCACTCTTGCAAAAATATCTCTTAGGGGAAAAGAATTTACCTGTGGCAAATTCCATGAGAAATCTTGAATAAAATCCTTGACCAATCGCTCCCTTGGGCATAGAGATTCATCATAACTCAAGAGCTCTTCAATAGAGTGACTCTCCAACCACCTATCCTTCCAAAACTGAATTTTATCTCCCCTACCAACAAACCATCTTTCTTTTGAAGAAATAAAACTTCAAATTCTTTCAATACCAGGCCAAACAGAAGATGATTTATAAGATCTTCTAAACTCTCCAGAGGAGGACAAAAATATTGCCCCGAAAAATCTGCCCAACGTAGAATCTTCATGCTTCACTTGCCAAGCAAGTTAACAAAGAAAAGCTCTATTTACATCACAGAGTCTTCTCAGTCCCGACCCTCCTTCACACTTGGGTTTACAAACAGAGTCTCATTTCACCGATATTTTTTTGCTCGAATCAACATCCCCATTCCAAATAAAATTGTGCATCCATCGCTCTATAAGAACAACCAAAGAAGAAGGCCACCAATAGATAGAAAAGTTGTGAATAGGTATACTTGCAATGATCGACCTAACCAACTCCACCCTTCCTACCATAGAGAGAAGCTTTTCATTCCATCCATACATACAACCTTTGATTTTATCCATTAGAGGAAGCATTGGGTCTCTTCTAACTCTTCCCTTAAAAATCTCCACCCCTAGATATTGGGTAGGAAAATCGCAACTAGGGATACCCAACTCTTGAGTGATTCACTCCTTTCTCGTTGAAGAGATATTCCCTAAGAAAACTTTGCATATAAAAATTTCATCTACAAATAGAAAATAGAAGAAAACTGGGAACCTTAACCCCATGGGGACCCTGCATAGCCTTAATTTTATTAGAGTTGATCATCTGTTGCAGATCTCTACAGAGAACTTCTTCATCCAATATAAACAAAAGGGGGGAGATGGGATCTCCTTGACGAAGACCTCTCTGCACACCAAAGAGACCCACTGGACCTCCATTAACTAGGATAGAGATTGTTGTTGATGCAAGAGTTTGGTGAATCCAACCTATCCATTTGGGTCCAATCCCAAATTTTTCAAACACCACAAAAAGAAAAACCCATTATAAAGAATCAAATGCTTTCCTCACATCCAACTTCAATCCTAAGCCACCACCACGAGTAGAATTGAACCTTAAATTAGCCAACTCAGATGCAACACTGGTATTTGAAGAAATAACTTTACCTTGCTGGAAAGCACCCTACTCTTCAGAAATTAGTCTAGGAATCAAGCCACTTAATCTCACTGCCAAGATTTTAATGCTAGCTTTGCAAAAGAAGTTTCCCATACATATAGGTCTAAACTTGTCTAGAGTATTCACTCCCTCTACTTTTGGGATAAGGGTAATGAAGTAGTTATTTACACCTTTAGGCAAGTATCCTGAGACAAAAAAAGAGCATGCCACCACACAAAAATCATGCTCAACAATGTCCCAACACTTCCTGAAGAAGGCACGACAAAATCCATTCGGCCCTAGAGAGCTATTAGGATCCAGCTCCCAAATCGCCCTTTTTATTTCATCAAAAGATGGAGTAGATTCCAACCCGTCTCTATCTTTGTGAAGCAACATAGATGGAATACACTCAAAAACTCAAGATGACAAGACAATGGAACTTCTCCCTGGAAAGCTTCAAAGTACCCTGGAACATATTGACTCAACTGATTTTGACCCTCAACCATTGATCCATCTTCCTTCTTGAGATTGCAAATTAAGTTCCAAGCCCTTCAAGTTTTAGTAGATAGACAAAAGAATTTTGAATTCTTATCACTGTCCTTCAACCATCTATTTCTCGATTTTTCAGCCCAAAGCATAGCATGATCTTCTAAATCTTTCACATATCTAGTTTTGGCATCTGCCTCACGGGCAAACACAGAATCATCCATCCATGAAATTTCTATTTCCGCCTGGACCACCTCCAATTTTTGTTTCGCACCCTAAAGCTCCACTTCAAAATTAGGGAAGTTTTCCCTTGCCTAATGCCTAAGGATAGGCTTTAGGTACTTTAATTTCTGAACCAACCGATAGATCGGCCATCCCCTGATATCTTGCTCCCACTACCTTTTAACAACCTGGACAAAATCAACATGATCCATCCAAAATCTGTGAAGCCTGAAGGGGGTGTTACCTGGTTTGTGAAATGCCTCTGAGATCACCAAAAGAGGAGCATGGTCAAATGCATATCGGTGTAGAACCTGTTGAGAGCAATCTCCAAAGAAGGTAGACCATTCATTATTACAGAATGACCTATCTAACAAAGTTGCCAAATGCCGTCGATGCCTATTATTTGTCCATGTGAATTTTAGACCTTGAGAAGGAACCTATAAAAGCGAGCAGGCATCTACTACAACTCCAAAATCTACCGTTGCACCCATATTATACCTTCCTGGACCTTTTCTTTCGTGGGAAGCAAGAATAGCTTTGAAGGCACCCATCACTGTCCAGGGCTCTGCACCAATTGAAAACTTGAAAAATCCAACCATAGCTCCCTACGTGTGGCTCTAAAGCAACTCACATGAATCATCGAGATACACACCCTCCTACCTATTAAGTTCAAAGAGAATGTAATTTGTTGGTTCGATTTAGATATAATACAGGGTCTACTAATTGAAACTTTCCACAACACCCATAAGTTAGGAATACCGTCCCTTAGACTATTATATATGAAGTCCAGAGCATACCTCAATCTATTAAAAAATAACGGTGGAAACTTGGATACATCTACCATAGGTTCAGTGAGACAGAGCACCTCATGAGAATGATCTTTCAATAAGCAAGACATGACTCTTCGAGCTACTTTCTTCTTAACCCCTCTAATATTCCAATATTAAACTTTCATTATAAACAAAGTTTAAGAGGAAGTATTGACGGACTTCTTGGTCTGTCCTCTCGTGACTTGTTTCTTTTTCGATGGGAAACCGAATGCTCCAAATTATTTAGTTCCTTTGCATAGTCATTGCATCAATAACTGCAATCTCCGGATGAACCACAATCACCTGCCCATCCCGAACAGTGGTTGTAGGAAAGCTACCCACAACCAGCTCCACCCCACCTCTGGTTTGATTTCTCTTTCTCCTTGGACGAACTGAAGAAGGAGCAGTCATCATATTTCCAACTTGGCCTGCGGCACCCCTGTAGGAGTTTCTAGTGCCCCCTCTTAGACAAGCATTGATTTCTTGCGGAGGATCAGGATGGAGGCACTCACGGACCTCCCCCTCCTCCCTTTCATTGTCTCTTGGTTGACTAGAGTTCTTATCCAACATACCAGCACCTAAATCTGATTGATGATCCACGGACCCATTTTCCAAATTCGTGTCCGATCCCACAACATATTCTGACTCCTCACAATTAGACCCAACCACTAACTCATTTAGAGAATTAGAGTTGGACTCAATAACGTTATATTGGGAGGATTCGCTTCCCAAAATAACTTCCAAATTTCCTTCTAAATCCTTGGCACATAAGGAAACCACTAAATTCTCCTCATCAATCATGTTTGTGATTCCAAGATTCTCTCCCACCGTTTCCATAATGGGCATTAAAATCTCCTCACATGTTGGCCTAACCAAAAAGATAGGGAATCTACATTTGAATTACCTTCCTGATTAGGAGGGTCATCTCCCACACGCCCCACTAAGTTAACTCTTTGGGTAACACTAAGTCAACTCCATCTTCAACGTAAGTTGCTCCCGAGATCTATACCGCCCTGTCTTCAACGTAAGTTGCTCCCAATCAGTTTGATCTATCTTTGTTTGTAATATTTACTGATAATATGTCATGAAATAATAGTCTTTTATTTTTAGCCATTAATTAATTCAAGAAAACAAAAACTCATAAGCTATTTATGAAGGGATGAAGTTGACTTTGAGAAAAAAAAAAGATGTTCTTAGTCATCCGCTTGAAACATCATTGACATAGCCATTTTCCAGTCGTTGAGTTGCAACTTTCATTCCATTTCCGGATCCTTGTTTATCAATGGAGCTTAGGCTGCTGTTTCTAGTTTAGTTTCATGATCCAGACCAACAATTCTTGTGATTCACCTCCCTAAAACAATGCGTTAACCTCGAAATAATAGATTCGAGAAGGGGACTGAATAACATCCATTGTTGTAGAAAGCCCCAAGGAATAAATTTCCTAAGGACAACCTCCACCACTATTTGTGAATCACATTCCTGCCACAGCCTCTCCTCACCCATCTCTTTTACATACTTCAGATCAAGAAAAAGGTAGGAGAATTCCACTTTATAGTTAGTTAAATTTCCAAGTGGGATAGCATGATAACTAAGTAACACCAATCCAGAACAATTACGAACCACTCCACCAACCCTTGACAAACCTGGATTTCTCAAGAAACAACCATCTATATTCAACTTGACTAGTCCAACAATAGGTCTAGTCCACTTCAGCACCTCAATTGCGAGAGATGCAGAAGTAAATTTTACCTTAAAATCCAGGCTTCTAGACAGAAGAAAATCGACCATAGACCATGAGAGAAGCGCCCTCACATGAGATGACTCCACAATATTACTCAAGGCCGCCATCAAAATTAGACCAGATGGACACCCATTCTCATCATATCGTCTTCTATTTTGTTCATAGAAAATATGTGTAAGGGAAAATACATTTTTGCTTTTTTTTCTCTCTTTTTCCGCTCTATCCTTCACTTGTCACCTCTGGCCTACCTCGGATTGAATGGCCTCCAAAGCATGGTCTGGCGACTATTGGGAGGATGGGGAAAGCATAATTTTTGGAGTCGCCATCTAGGATTTAGGGCCTAGAACCCTATGGTGGAGCCCAATTTCGATCGAGGAATCGAGCTCGAATAGGGGTTGGTTTCCTGTGAAGGGAAGGAATCCCCTAATTTGACTTCATACTTTGTTCTATTCCAGAGATAGGGGTCAATGTCAGGTTACTAGTGTGGGAAGGTGTTAGGCACCCACCTCGCATAGAATTTTCGGTCTTTCTACCAGAAGCTTGGATTTTGAATATTCTCCCCCAAGAATTTTAACAATCTAAGCTAGCAAAGAAGTTCTATTACATGAAATAACGCAAACATATATACATAAACTTGCTTGAAAGAATTCCACATGAAATAATAAAATTTACATTAAATAATGAGAAATGCAATTATCTTACCTATATACACGTGCTATGCTCAATGACAAGAAAATCATGATCGTTATTTTATGTGAGAAATACATGCGATAACATATAAAATGATGAAACAAACTACATTTAATGGATAGATGCTAAAATTAATACACAAAACTACAATAGTAAATCCTTATGCTATGCAATAAACACGTAAAACAAATATATACAAAAATGAGGAAAATGAAATAATAATATAATATTCACATGATAATAATCGATGAAAATGGTGAATTTTCTGATAATTTTCCTTGACTCAGGGGCAACGATTCAATTTTTTTTTTCTTTATTAGAGAAATTAAAAACTTCTAGCACCTGGGTAAAAAAGTTGAAGAGGCTTTTTTGCTAGGGTGTGACTAAAGATTCTGGTTTCTAGGAATCTAAATAGGACTTCAATAATATATTTCTAGAATCAGAATCAATTCTAAAAATTTGGGCAGGGCTATCACGTTGTATTCCTAGAGTTGGAATCAACTTGGGAATTTTGGCAGAGCTTTCGTGCCATTTTTCTACGGTTGGAATCAGCTTGGGAATTTTGGGCAGAGCTTCTACGCCATATTTCTAGGGTTGGAATCAGCTTGAAAATTTTGGGCAGAGCTTGCGCGCCATATTTCTAGGGTTGGAATACGCTCATGAATTTTGGGCAGGGCTTCCATGCAGTAATAAAAGTATTGAATTTAAATGAAAAGAATTTGAATAGGAGTTCAATACTAACCTGATATGGACAACCTGGGCTTCTAGCAATGAGACGGTCAACTTCAGCTAGCTTAGGATTCTTCACCCTTTTTCTTTCTTTACTCTTTTTCTTTCTTCTCTCTCTCTCCCTCTCTCTCTCTCTCTCTCTCTCTCTCTCTCTTTCTCTCTCCCTCTCTCTCTCTCTCTCTCTCTCTTCTCTCTCTCTCTCTCTCTCTCTCTCTTCTTCTCTCTCTCTCTCTCTCTCTCTCTCCTCTCTCTCTCTCTCTCTCTCTCTCTCTCTCTCTCTCTCTCTCTCTCTCTCTCTCTCTCTCTCTCTCTTTTGGAACAATGTTAGGGATCTTTCTCAGGGATTTTTCTCTCTATTGTTTTTAGTCTGTTCTTTTCTGCCTGTTGCTTTTTGTCGGGCTTTTACAGTGACCCAGAGGTCACTATTTATAGGAGAGGAGGAGTGGTAGGGTGTAAAAACACCCAAGGCCGTGAGAGGGGGGCCAACTCCGTGTAAGCCCCCCACAAATCCGTGTAAGGGCTTACACGGATTTGTAATCCCTTACACAATTGTGTAAGGCCTTACACAGCTTAGACTGTCGATATCCTACTAAGGGATAGCGGAGGTGCAATGCAAAAGGCGAGCGATTAGACTCGGATGGTAAAATTTTGATTAAAACAAGAAATTAATATGACAGTATATTCGATTGACTAGTATTGGTATATCATACCACTAGAACTGGATCATACATGAAATGTCCTGGACTTGGCCAAGAATGCAAGTATGAGGGAATTATCTCAAAGTGCAATCATTTCTAATGAGGAAGAGAATACATACCTAAGAGACAAACTCACTGGAGAAATTATAAGGATATCGTTCTTATAACATACCTTAGCCCTTCTGATCCGATTGACTTCTTTATAACATTTCTTAATACTACATATTTGAAAATTGACACTAAGATTAACATTTTCCAATATTGTCATGAAAAATGAGGCTGAAATTGGCAATTTTTGGTACTATTGTGGAGATGATACTCTTATTATATCATCCAGTCAATGCAATCGGAACTTTCTGGCGTTGCTGTGGAAAAAGAATTTTCATATGCATCTTGGTACTAAAATGTCATTCTTATAATGGCATCTTGGTCAAGGAATTGGCACTTTCTGGCGCTGTCATGAAGATGACATTCTTATTATATCATCCTTACAATGTAATTGGCATTTTCTGGCACTGTTTGTAAAAATGACGCTCTTGTCATGTTACTTAAACACTAAAGTTACACTTATGGTATTGTTAGAGAAATGTCATTCTTGTAATGGTGGTATTGGAATCGGCACTTTCTGGTGCTATTGTGGAAATGATGTTTTTACTGACATTATGACATTTGTTGGAGAACTATCATTCTTGTACTTACTCGTACATTTTTTTTCATATATAGGGTTACACGCAGGTGTGCAAGTTATTTGATTTGTTTTTTTTTTTTTTTTTTTATATATATGTATTATTGCTATTGTTTTTTTTTTTTTTTTTTTTTACCATATGCAGTTTTTTTTTTTTGTTTATTTTCATATCAGTTTTTTTTTTTTTCCTAAACAAACATAGGTTAGTACAAATTATGCAAGGATGCAATGGATGATGGTGTTTTGTTATGTTATAACAATGTTATTATTTTGTTTAGGTTATGCACGATTCCCTTCTTTTTTTATTCCCACCACTCATATGAAGGTAGATAGAAAAGGCTAAATTTATTTCAACTCCAAGCTCAGGTTTACAACAAACGAAAAATGGTTACATGGAAATACAATAAACCACAAAGCTAGATCTTCAATTGTCTTCACTTAAGTGTTTGGAATTTTTTCTTCTAAAAGACCTTACACCAGCTGCCTTTGCCATAAATTTGTCAGCAGATCTATGACACCAGTGGATAGCTTCTCTGGGAGATAAAAGTTCACTACTTCTCCTAGATCTATTTAAGGTAACTGATATTACCGCTGTAGATGAGTAGGAAGATAAAAGGACGTGTGAGTCAAACCCATCATTCTAACATAATTGCACCCTAGGGTATTCATAATAGGATTCTCAATTGGTGTCCACTGACAGGTCCATCTGATATTATCTTCAATTTCTCTTAAAGGTACTCCTGCCAATTAGTAATTAAGTGGAATTATGGAATTTCTCTCCTTGTCTGGTACTGGATGGCTGTCAGCTTACTATGTTGGAAAGGCCTTAATAGTTGTAGCTTCTCAGTTAACCAAAGTTGGAAAGTAGCAGGACACCCCATGTAGTGATTTGTACCAAATTTCCCAGAAATAACCATCTAGACCAACCCTTTAAGTGTTTCAACCAGGATTGTAGGAACAATGTCACAATCTTCTTGAAGCTGTGACACTATTTTGATGATGGCGGGAACAGCTCCACGTCCAGGATCTGCAAGGTTTTTTTTAATGTGGAACGATGCCTGAGACAAGGTGATCCGATTTTGTCGATGCTGTTTATAATCACAGAAGAAGTTCTATCTCAGGGATTGAAGGGGTTAATCCGGTCGAACCAAATAAAGCCAATCCAGGGCCGAAAAGGCGCTGAAACCCCAGGGCACATCTTGTTCGCAGATGACATCTTTATATTCACCAATGCTTCCCAGAGGTATGTCAACAATCTAAAAATTTTTTTGACAAAATATTAAGAATTTTCAGGTCAATGCATCAATCTTGATAAAAGTAAGCTTTTCCTCGGCAAGATTAATTCAGCAAGGAGGCAGAATATCTCTAATATTTTGGGAATTCGAAGTTGTAGTTTCCTTACAAAATATTTAGGGGTTGAAATCTTTAAGGGTCAGTTAAAAAAAAACGCTCTCATGCCTGTTATGGATAGTGTGAAGAAGCGCCTTGCAGGGTGGAAGGGTAAGCTTCTTTCAATGGTGGGAAGAATAGAACTAGTCAGATCTGTGATCTCTAGCATCCCTACTCACAATTTTGCTATAAACTGGTGGCCCTCATCTCTTCTAGCTACTATGGAGAGATGGATGTGAAACTTTATATGGACAGGGGTGGTGGAAAGTACGAGAGCAATTACAGTGAAATGGAATACTCTGTGCAAGCCCAAAGATGAAGGGTGCCTAGGGATTAGGAAGCTAAGAGACTCAAATAAAGCTATGCTGTGTAAAATGGTTTGGAGAATTAAACATGGGAAATCGAACGCTAGCTCTTTCCTTCGTGCAATATTTGTTAAAAAGGATGGTAAATTTTCCAAGGGAAGCAGGCCTTCATCAATTGCCTTGGGGATTCGGAAGTCATGGGACTTTGTGTCAGAGTACGAGAGGTGGGTTATTGGCAACGGCAATTTGACAAACTTCTGGAAGGATAAATGGTGGGAACCTAAATCTCTGATGGAGGAGATCCAGACTATGGACCTTTCCCCCCCTAATACTAATGCCAAAGTGTGTGATTTTATCCAGGATGGTCAATGGAACTTCCCTATAGTACAGTCTAAACTTCTAAATAATATTTTTAACTCTATCAAGGAGATAGCTATTTGCCCTGCTCAAATGGAGGACTTCTGCGCCTAGGAATTATCTCCTATGGGGAATTTTTCTACGGCTTCTGCATGGGATGAAATTAGAGAAAATTTCCCAAAAGTTCCTTGGTTCTCTTTGATTTGGAGGAAAGGTCTTCCCCCACGGTATTCTACCCTAGGATGGCGGCTTCCTCATAGGAAACTCCCAACGGATGAGCTGATCAAAGCGAAAGGCATCGAGATGCTTCCTTTGCAACCAAGATGAAGATGGCATTGACCATGTCTTTATTCACTATCCATACTCAACTTGCATATGGGAAAGGTTCTGTGCTTGTTTTGGGATTTCTTGGCCGATGCATCAATCTATAGAAGGTTTGATAAAATGGTGGAAGTCCAAGGCAAGAATCTTAAACTTAAAAAACCCATGGTTACTGAGCTTCTCAATCATTGCCACTAATATTTGGTGGGAGAGGAATAGACGAAGCCATGAGGACAAGGTTCGATCCGATGCACATATTTTTGAATTTATTTGCCATGAGCTTGGTCTTTGTTTGGGTAGTTCGAAGGGTGAAGTGAAGAGCATTAGCGATCTCTCATGCTGTAGGAAATTGGGGTTACATATAGAGGCCCCTAAGTGTATTCCGCCTCTAGAAGTTCATTGGTGTAAACCCCATTCGAATTGGTTTAAAATCAATGTAGACGGGAGTTCTCTGGGGAACACAGGAAGGGCAGGTGCTGGTGGCATTGCTCGTAACAAAGAGGGTCAGATTTGCAACTCTTTTAGTATTTATTTAGGCATTAAAAAAATCTTCGAGGCTGAGTTTGAAGCGGTTTTGGAAGGTCTGATCATGGCAAAGAGATATGGTGTGAGAGAAGTGTGGGTTGAGTCAGATTCTGCTGGTGTGGTGTCTGCTGTGCAGAGAACCAAGTCCCATGGTTTGTGCTCCAACGATGGAGAGCTATTCTCCCCTATTTGAACTCTATTTCGTGGAAATTTCTCATTGTTTTCGTGAGGCAAATGTGGTTGCAGATTATTTGGCAAGAAAGGCTTCAAAATCAGGAATCACAGAAACCTCTGTGACATTCCCAAGTCATATTATGATGGAGATTGAAAATGATGCAATGGACAGGCATAGATTCAGATTATGCTAGGGTGCTTCTTGCTTTCTCTATTGATGGCCATGCCAAAGGTGGATAGAGCAAGTTTCTCTAGCGGTCTCGGCTGTGTTTCCTTTCTTTTCTATTGGTGTATTTTCCCATTTTATTTTAATAATAGCATCTTTTAACAAAAAAAAAAAAAAATAAACAAAACCTCTATGCCACTAATCCATTCCTTCCAAATGTCTGTATCGAGAAAAAGCTTTGGCTACTTCAAAGATGTCTATTTTCTGGAAAACCATGAACTTCTTCATTTCCTTTCTGTTCCATCCAAAGAACTCTTGGATATCTTGAGTGTAGTCTACTCGCAGAGTAGGAAGAAAAAGCTTTCCTTTGGGTGGGGAGAGCAAGCAGGCTCTGAATTCTTCAAGAGTTGGATAAGTTTCTACTGACCCAAATTTGAACACTTGCAGGTTACAATCCCAATGCTTAGGAACTTCCTTCATCAAGTTATGGCATAATTCCATCTAGCGAATCTGGCTAAGAACCTAAAGATTTGTTTCTTCCAACAGCCTAGAATCATCCACATTCATATTCACAGTCTACCTACGTAGAGTCTCATCGCACGGGGAAAAGCCATAATTGATTTGTTCCTAGATGATACAAGCGAACAAATTTCAAAAAAAAGTGAAATAAAAATATAAAAGACATGGCAACAAACTCACAAATATTTTTGTTCTATAAGAAGATACTTCTGATAGAAAGAAAAATATTTCATAGCCCAATAAGTTTTCATAATTCCAATTTGTACACTGAAGATAAGATATTACATTTCAAAGGGGAACAAAAAGAACCACAAGTGGGGAATGATCTGACTTGTGATTGATAATGCCAAGTGGCAATTTTTTTGTAGACCATTGATGATGGAGAAACGAATTGCTAGGGAAAACAAGCTGTCTAATAATTAAGGTGCAAAGTGACGAGATGATGATGTTAAAGCATTGCTTTCTTTCTTGGACACTCGAGACATAACTTCGGATCTTTTTTTTGGTGAGATGATGATCTTAAAGCAATGCTTTCTTTCTTGGACACTCGAGACATAACTCCAGATCTTTTTTTTTTCATTTTTTTCTTTTCTTTTTTTTTTCTTTTTTTTTTTTTTCTTTTTCTTTTCTTTCTTTTCTTTCTTCTTTTTTTCTTTCTTGCCTTTTTTTTTTTTTATAATGACCCAAGAATTTTTTTTTTTTTAAAGAGTTTGGTACAGACGAGACCGCACTCGAACATACCGAGTTGCTTATGTATCCCTTGTGAGGAATTAGGTCAAATGTAGTTCAAGTGGTTACCCTGAATTTAAACATAATATCTTTTCAATTGATCCATATTAACCAAACCTGAAAATTCATCTCCATCCAAATCCATGAGTAGTACAGCTTTTCCTGACAAGACTTTCTTTATTGTGAATGGACCACTCCAATTTGGTCGGAATTTCTCTCGAAAATCTTATGTAGGTGCTCTTTGTTCTCTGAGGACCAAATCTCCAACTTCAATGTTATGACGACAAACATTTTTATTGAATTCTCTTTCCATTCTCAACTGATACATTTTTAAATTGTCCATGTCTTTCATTCTTTTTTCATCCAACAAATTGAGTTCATCATATATAGTCTGTACCCATTCTCCTTCTGGTAGCTTGCTTTCTATGAGGACTTGAAGAGAGAGCACTTGTATCTCAATTGGCAACACAGCTTCCATTTCGTATACAAGGGAATGTGGAGTTGCCCCTGTAGAAGTATGAATCAACATTCTATATGCCCATAGTGCATACAGCAAGTGATCCACCCAATCTCTATGTGTTTTTGCCATCATCTTGAGAATTACCTTCATATTCTTATTAGCTGCTTCCACTGTCCCATTTGGTTGTGAACGATAATTGGTGGATTTATGCCATCCGATCCCAAACTTGGTGCAAAGTTTATCGAGTTGCCCTCGAAAATGAGTGCCCTATTCATATATCAGCTATTGTGGGATCCTATGTCGATAAATGATGTTCTCTTTAATAAACTTGGCCACCTTTGTAGCAGTGAGGACTGAATATAATTGTGCTTCTACCCATTTGGTGAAATAGTCAATTGCTACCAGTATGAACTCGTGACCATTTGATGCTTTGGGAGTAATTTTTTCTATAACATCAATACCCCATGTAGAGAATGGCCCAGGGGAACTAAGTGAATACAATTCCGTTGGTGGAATATGTATGATATTGGAAAATATTTGACATTTGTGGCATTTCGGAATGAAATCTACACAGTCTACCTCCATTATATGCCAATAATATCCTAATTTCAAGATTTTCTTGGCTAGCATTCTTGTATTTATATGAGGCCCACAGATACCTTGATGTATTTCTTCTATCATAGTCTGCGCATGTTCTTCATCCACATATAATAGATGAATTCTATCAAATGATCTTTTATATAGCAAATTGTGTGAATTGGGTGGCAAATTTTTTGAGAAACTTCTTTTCCCCTGATGTTACTTCTATAGGATATTTCTCTTCCCTAATGAAGTCCACAATAGAAGCAAACCAAGATCTTCCATATGTTGTCAAGTCATTCACTGAGCCTTGATAGATGGGCTTTACTTTTGTTTCAACCAAAAAAGGTCTTACTTGGGCCATAGGACTACACTCAACCATTGATGCTAATGTTGCAAGAGCATCAACAAACTGGTTGCTATCTCTCTGGAAGTATTCGAAAGAGATTTTCTCAAAGTGTTTAGAGATCTTCTCCAGATATTCTTGATACAGTTTCAATTTCTCATCTCTCGTCTTCCATTTTCCTTAAGTTTGGCAGATTACAATGGATGAATCACCAAACACTTGGATCCTTTTTACCCCCATTATCAGAGCTATCTCTAGACCAATTGCACATGCTTTATATTCAGCAATATTATTGGTGCATGGAAAATCAAGTCGGAAAGATGAAGGCAAATAGAGCTCATCGGATGTTATTAATAACACTCCTGCCTCATACCCTCTTTGATTGGCTACTCCGTCAAAGTATAATTGCCATGTGTTAATAGAGTTTCCTTCTTCAACTACCATGATTTCCTCATCTGGAAAAGTATCATCTAGTGATCTTCTATCTTCTGTGGGATGTGTAGACAAGTGATCTGCAATTGCTCTGCCTTTGATAGACTTTTGATTGACATAAGTAATGTCAAATTCTGAGAGTAATAGCAACCACCTTGCCATTCTACCAGTGAGTGCATGCTTTTCGAACAAATACTTGATAGGATCCATTCTAGAAATCAAGTGAATTGGATATGCCATCATATAGTGTCACAATCTTCTTGTTGCCCAAATATGAGCCATGCAAGTCTTTTCTAATGATGTATACCGAACTTCATACTCCAAGAATTTCTTGCTCAAACAGTAGATACCTGTTCTACTCCTTTTGCCTTATCCTTTTGAGCTAACATGGACCCCATTGAGAATTGTCCTACTAACAGATATAACAGAAGTGGTTTCCCCTTTATTGGTGGCATAAGAACTGGTGGATTTAACAAGTATTCCATGACTTTGTCGAAGGCTTCTTGACATTGGAAATTCCACCGTGTGGGTTGATCCTTCTTCAACAACTTGAACACTGGGTTACAGATAATGGTCAATTGGGATATGAAACAGCTGATGTATTGGATGTGACCAAGAAATCCTCGTATTTTCTTCTCAGTCTGAGGTGCAGGCATGTCCCTGATTGCTTTAATCATGATAGGATCCACTTCTATACCTCTTTCACTTACAAGAAAGCCTAACAACTTTCCTGCCTTCGCGCCGAACACACACTTCTGAGGGTTCAACCATAATTTAAATTTTTTGATTCTTTCAAAAAACTTCCTGAGTGCTAGGATATGCCCCTGTCTGTCTATAGACGTGACAATCATATCATCGATGTAGACTTCTACTTCCTTGTGAATCATATCATGCAAAATAGTGGTAGTGGCCCTTTGATATGTGGCTCTAGCATTCTTTAAACCATATGGCATTACCTTATAGAAATAGGTCTCCTAAGGGATGGTGAAAGCAGTCTTTTCTATATCTTCAGGATGCATATTGATCTGGTTGTATCCCAAAAGCCCATCCACGAATGACAGCAAAGCATGTCCTGTCGTACTATCAACCAATACATCAATATGAGGCAAAGGAAAGTCATCTTTAGGACTGACTTTATTCAAATCTCTGAAATCGGTGTGGGTGTGCAAACTTTAGTCCCATGTCACCTAGGAAGAGATTACTATGCTAGTTGATAACATCTAGCCTCTTTAACATGGCACAACGCATTTTAAAGCCTTGAGGCCCATGGGCCAAGGAGGGTAATATTGTGCAAGACTAATGGGGTCGGGGCATTATAAATTGTCTTAGGATATACCTTGACAACATGTGGGGCCACAATAGGAATGTTGTGCCGAAGGCGGCCGAAGCTTGTGATACCAAAGAATAGAGCAAGTGCCAGACCCTCTTGGGAGATTGGTGAGGTGTCCCCACCAAGAGTACAATAAGTACCAAGAGCTTGGGAGAACAGTGAGAGTGTGCAAACTTTAGTTCCACATCACCTAGGGAGATATTACTGGGCTAGTTGATAACCTCTAGTCTCCTTAACATGGAACAATGTGTTTTAAAGGCTAGAGGCACCTGGGCCAAAAAGGATAATATTGTGTAAGGTTAATGGAGCTTGGGCGTTATATTTGTAAAGGGTCTTCCCACCTTTCATTTAAGCTTAGATGATCATGTTCTTATTGAGCGAATTGGGGGCTATGTCGATTCTTCGTCCGAAACCCTTAACCCATTTTGAGCTAAAATGCTCCTTAAGCTTGGGGAACATCTTTTGAGCTCGAGAAAGGCATATAACACCGTAAACTAGAAGCAACTGACCTTAGTCTTATAGCCTAGTTGGCATAAGAGAGCAAGCTGCTCTCCTATGGATCCATATGTACAGTAGTAGGAGAGAGGGAATTTGGCTAATTTATTAGCCAAGGAAAGAGCATAAATTAGCCAATTATGAGTAGGACTAGTCCTAGATTAGGTGGACTTAAGAACCCTAGTCCTACATTAGCTGGACTTAAGAACCCAAAAGTTAGGACAGCAAATGAGATTAAAATGGATAAACCGGTGGGATACCCTGCTGCCAACCGGCCAATCGGTTCGGCTAGCAGAATATAGGAAAATTAGGTTTTTCATGTGGGGCTCACATCCCTACATCCCCAAGCTTTGCACTTACCTAACATGTAGAGGTCATGATGCTAACCAAATCCAACCTAATAGGTCAGTATTGGTGGGGTCCATTAAAGAGATATTGATTTTAATTAGTTTCAGTTTTATGTTTTTAAAATAAATTTTGGAAAGTAATTTTAGGGTGTTCAGCCAAACGGGCCCTAAGGACCCTTTGGCTGTATTTTATAGCAAGCCACCATCATTGTTTCACCTTATCTTCTGCTGCAAATTCTGTGGAACAGCAACAAAGGGAAGAAGAAGAAGAAAAAGAAAGAAAAAGGAAGAAGGAAAAAGTAGAAGAAGAAGAATTAGAAGGAGAGAAGGGAGCAGCTGTCCCTCTCCTACTTCCTGCTGTTAGATAATTGTTGTTGTACACATATTAGAAGGTAAAACTCTTCCACCTTAATTATTGTACAGTATTTTTATTATCTAGGAACAAAATTCACCTTGGTTCCCAAGCATGCAGCCACCCAAAGTGCACAACCATAGACTGCATGCATGGGATTTGAGTGGAATTTAAATACAGAGACTGAATAAATTTAGTCATGCATTATGTACCTGTAAAAATTAGGTAATATACAGGTTGCATTTGGTCTGTGTAGCTATGCACAGCTGGGTTTTAGGCTGCATGCATGGGATTCATCATCCCAGAGATGAAAACCCAGCTGTAGCACCCATATAAATAAAATATGCTTGCTGAAATTGTAATTAGAATAGTGTACAGACCTTTGATGGTCTCTATAAACTCCCAGAATTTGTGTACAGACCTTGCACGCAAGGGGTTTTATCCCAAGGTGGAAGTGAGTAACCTGAAATTTGAGTTTTGCTAGTTGGGTAAGTATTGGACTATATAAATTTAATTCTGCAGAATTTTCGTACGCTGAAATTGTGTAGTTGGTAGTTTTCAGACCTATAGCATAACCGTACTGCTAACCATAAATTGGGTTTGAGCTCCGCAGGTTCAGGATTGGGCTCCCAAACCTGAATTTGCCATCCTAGGAAAGAAAATTAGGGAATTCATTAGCGCAGAATTTTAATTCATGTAATTGGGAGTTTTGTGGGCTATAAAAGGACCCTAGAGGCCTTAGGGAACCTTCCCCATGTTTCCATGATCAATATCCATTGGCCAAGAGCAGCCCAACCCAAGGAAATTCACAGAACAGCCTTTGGGAGTGAAGAAAATTCTGCAGAAATTGAACCGCCTATTGGGCAAGCGGCTAGCCCGTTGTCACCCACCGGTTAGGGTGTTTCAAGCCCAAATCAGCCCCGATTTTCCTGGACAGTACCCTACCCTTGTGGATTATGTTCCCTACCTTGTTTACCCAAATTAGCCCTATGGGTAGGGGTAGTTCGAGGGCTTTTCCGAGACATTAAATTAGGATTGAATATGCGTTGTTGAGAGTCATTTTTAGGTTCATCAGTGAACCCATACATAGTCATATTGGGTGTATAAATGCTTAACAAAAATAATACACATTGGTTTTGGAACCTAAAACAATCGGGTGAGAATACAAAGTTGTTTGCAGGAATCCTATCGCACATGTGATTTTGGTTTTGAGGTGAGTGGATATTTGACTTTATTTACGGAGTGTTTATGCATTATTTCTATTTTTGCATGAACAGTGTGCATGAATGACATGTCATATTGTTGCTATACATGTTGTTTGATATGATGGACTTATTTATCTTGTGTTATTATTATTGCTAACTTGTGAATATGGAAGGATGAAAATGAGAAATGGTTTGGGACTACAGAAGTAAGTGAGGTAAGTTATTGTGAATCTGCGGATGAAGTCTACAACTGTAACTATGGTAGTGATGGTCTGAGGCATGGTGTCGTTAAGGTTCTTTCTGATACCCTGGGCCTAGAGATTAGAGCATGTGTGTATGTATGGTGTGTGATGAATGATGATGGTATACACATTCATGTAGATTGCATCTGGTTAAGATTCACAAACCATGGTGCTAAACCCCTTGCCAGTAGGGGGTTAGGTAATGGCTAATCCCATGAGATGGTATGTTTGTGATGCAACACGGGTGACCGATGGGTTTTTCGAGACCGTGGCTACCTAAGAACACGGGTGAACCATGGCTACCTCAAAACACGGGTGAACGAGGGGATTTTTGGGACCGTGACTATTCTATAGCTCGGGTGATCGGTGGATTTCTGGGACTGAGGTTGTAGGGTGGGGTTACCCATTAGGGTTTTATGGGGTGATCGAAGGGTTTTTCGGACCTGGGATACGATCTATGTTATAGTAGCACTGGTACCTTATCTTGGACTCAGTGATTGTTTACTAGGTATTGTTTATTAAAATCATATCATGAGCATCATATAATTTGTTTTGGCATGCATTGTATCATTTATTTACGTGTGCTTGCATGTACACCCCTCATTGGGCTTGTGAAGCTCACCCCTCGTTGATTATTCTTTTTAGATGGTGGAACCGGTGCTGAGGCAAGCATGGACTTTGGAGTGTCCAATTGCTTGTAAGGTCTGGTGCAATTTCTTCCATATTTTTAATGTTGGATGGCCTCAACCAAGTTCTCTTACTGAGCTAGCTCGATGGTGGTCCTCCATGGCAAGCTCAATCCGTTTAAAAGAGGCGTGGCTAGATGAATTTTTACTTATTCCTTATCATATTGTAGATATCAAATTTTGTCCCCCCTCGGCAATAATGAATTACAGGTAATGAGGAGATATATATTTTCTCTTTCGGAAAGAAGTTGAATTTTCAGCACAAATCCAAACTATCTCAGAACTTGTGTTTGGTCAACATTTAAATGATGCAGGGAAGGTGACTGGAAGTGGTCATTAATACCTTTTGCTAGAAAATGACAATCAAGCCTAGTAGGTGCTCGATTCCCGTATCATTGGAAAGTATTCAGAAACATGGTCTTATTGATATCTTGTATGAAAAAAAGAGATACTCAGGTGTGCCGTAATGCCTATTTGAACTTTGAACCAGTTAAATCAGAAAGAACCAAACCCTGAACCAGACCAAACTCTAAACTTAAACCAGACCAAACCATGAACCAGAACAAACCCTAAACCAGACCAAACCCTAAACAGACCAAACCCTGAACCAGACCAAACCAAACCCTGAACTAGACCAAACCCTGAACCAGACCAAACCCTAAACCAGACCAAAACTTAAATCGAACCTGAACTAGACCAAACCCTAAACCAGACCAAACCCTCAACCAAACCAAACCAACCCAAAACCAAATCAAACCAAACCAAACAAAAACCCAAAACCAAATCAATCCAAGCCAAACCAAACCATACAAAAACCCTAAACCCTAATTTAAACCAAACCCTAAACCAAACTAGAACCCGAACCTCTAAGCCCAACTAGAACCCGAACCTAAACCCGAACCCAAAACTTAAAAGTAAACCCTTAATCAAACCTCAAAATCAAAACATAAAATTAAACCTTAAAATCAAACCAAAATCAAACCTTATTCAAACTTAAATCAAACCACAATCAAACCTTAAATCAAACCCTAACCTAAACTTTAAATCAAAGCATAATCAAACCTTAATCAGACTTTTAATCAAACCATAATTCAAACCACAATCAAACCAAAATCAAACTTTTAATCACACCAAAATCAAACCATGAACTTAAACCGGACCCTATCCAAACCAAAACTTGCCAACTGTTATTGACGAGATAAGAACTCTACCAAAGGCTACTGTCATCCAGGCTAGGGAGTAGCCCCGAGTCTAGGGGAGTATCTGGAGGTGTAAGAGAGTGCCACAGGGTACCACGTACTATTTCAAAACTTTATAGGTTGACACGTACCTATTTTCACTACACAATGGGGTGACACATACACTAACGGAGTGACACAAGGGGGGGTCCATGTAAACCCTTACACCATCCGTGTAAGGCCTTACACGGATTGTGTAAGGGATTACAAATCTGTGTACGCCCTTACACGGATTTGTTGGGGGCTTACACAGATTTGGCCACCCCTCTCACGGCCTTGGGTGTTTTTACACCCCTACCCCTTCTCCTCTCCTATAAATAGTGACCCCTGGGTCACTGTAAAAGCCTGGCCAAAAGCAACAAGAAGAAAAGATCAGACATAAAACAATAGAGAGAAAAATCCCTGAGAAAGATCCCTAACATTGTTCTAAAAGAGAGAGAGAGAGAGAGAGAAGAAAGAAAAAGAGTGAAGAATCCTAAGCTAGTTGAAGTTGACCGTCTCATTGCCGGAAGCCCAGGTTCCCTATATCAGGTTAGTATTGAACTCCTGTTCAAATTCTTTTTATTTAAATTCAATACTTTTATTACGGCGTGGAAGCCCTGCCCAAAATTCCTGAGCTGATTCCAACCCTAGAAATATGGCATGGAAGCTCTATCCAAAATTCCTGAGCTGATTCCAAACCTAGAAATATGGCGCAGAAGCTCTGCCCAAAATTCTTGAGCTGATCCCAACCCTAAAAATATGGCGTGGAAGCTCTACCCAAAATTCCCAAGCTGATTCCAACCCTAGAAATATGGCAAGTAAGCTCTGCCTAAAATTCCCGAGCAGATTCCAACCCTAGAAAAATGGCACGGAAGCTCTGCCAAAATTCCTGAGCTGATTCCAATCCTAGAAAAATGGCGTGGAAGCTCTGTCCAAAATTCCTACGTTGATTCCAACTCTAGGAATACGACGTGGAAGCCTTGCCCAAAATTTCAGAATTGATTCTGATTCTAGAAATATAGTATTGAAGTCCTATTTAGATTCCCAGAAACCAGAATCCGTAGTCACACCCTAGCAAAAAAACCTTATCAACTTTCTTACCCGGTGTTGGAAGTTTTTAATTTTTCCAAAAAAGAAAAAAAAATTGAATCGTTGCCCCTAAGTCGAGGAAAATTATCAAAAAATTCACCATTTTCATCGATTATTATCATGTGAATATTATATTGTAATTTCATTTGCCTCATTTCTATATATATATTTTTTACGTGTTTATTACATAAAATAAGGATTTACTATTGTAGTTTTATGTATTAATTTTAGCATATGTCCATTAAATGTGTTTTTTTTCTTCATTTTATATGTTATCATATGTATCCCTCACATAAAATAACGATCATGATTTTTCTGTCATAGAGCATAGCACGTGTATGTAGGTAAGATAATTGCATTTCTTATTATTTTATGTAAATTTTATTATTTCATGTGGAATTCTTTCAAGCAATTTTATTTATATATGTTTGCGTTATTTCATGTAGTAGAACTTCTGTGCTAGCTTAGACTGTTAAAATTCTCGGGGGAGAATATTCGAAATCCAAGCTTCTAGTAGAAAGATCAGAAATTTCAGGCAAAGTGGGTGCCTAACATCTTTCCACACTCGTAACCTGACACGGACCCCTATCTCTGGAACAGACCAAAGTATGAAGTCAAATTAGGGGGTCCTATCACGAGCTTCTATTCGAGCTCAACCCTCAATCAAAATTGGGCTCCACCGTAAGATTCTAGGCCCTGAATCCTAGATGGCGACTCCAAAAATCATGCTTTCCCCATCCCCCCAATAGTCGCCAGACCATGCTTTGGAGGCCATTCAATTCGAGGCAGGCTAGAGGTGACAAGTGAAGGATAGAGCGAAAAAAGAGAGAAAAAGAGAAAAAAGGTATTTTCCCTTACAGTGTCGACTCCATTGGGGACTGTCAAACTTTCTATACCAGAAGCTTATAGTGAATGTTAGAATTTTCTCCCCCTCATCATCATTGTGTGCAAATATGTATATTGCTTGCTAATTGCATCATTCATCGTGTTCGAAGTGAAATCAGTTGACCAGGGTACTCCCTATCGTGCCCGCACCATCGGGGAGGTCAATGCACAATATACTAAGTACTCTGAGATCAAATGATTCCCACTTCCTATATAAGAGTGCTCGAAGTGAAATTGATTGACAAGAATGGTCGTCGATAGTTCGTAACCTTCAGGGTGATAGAACATATCGACTATTCTGAAATTAACTAATGGCCACTTTCTGCACTACACTTGTGCATACACTCACTCACGGATATACCTACCCCTATGGTTAGCCGACAGAACCCATGTAATGTCATGGATAATTAACGGTGAAGTCACACTCCTTGATACAGTACCATCTGGTATATCAAAGGAGCCACGTACCTATGATTCACTTTCAGTGATAGGTGTATCGATTCTGTCAATGGCAACCTTTTTCTATCCTACAGCCTTACCCATTGCATCGTATCATATAGGAACTAGACCATTAAACAACTAGGGTATGCCACAAACTGACTCAGTAATTGTTTGTGGTTCAAGTTGGAACCCTTCTAGCTTGTTTCACTTAGGGTGAGATTTTTCTGGTATATGTTTAAACCTGATGAGTTCTTTGACAATTGCAAATTGGGAGATGTAACCATAGTTAGCAAATTCAGATTTGGGAATTATTCGGGTGGAGAATTATTCAAAATAATTCGATTGATTAATTTAAGGATTCGGTCAAAAAAGCGATCAAAAAAGCGGACAAAATAAAAATCAAAGTCGGATTTGGATTCGAGAATTATTCGGTTAAAAAAATAAAAGTCGGGCAAAAAATTTGGATATTATTTTTATAGTTTATTGTATATTTTTTATTTATCAAGTTATTAACTTGATTTGTATACTTAGAAAGAGAAAATTACTTTATACAATAAAGTAAAACTATGAAAAAATTATCATTGAGCGATGGAAGCAATGGTTATTGTAATCCAATTTCTACTCATGAAATAGATTAGGCCCCAAAAGAGTGAAAGCAAGATTACAACTACAATAAAACAAATAAATAAATTGACCACAAAAAATTTTCACTATCATTTTGCTTGGGTTCACAAGACCCATATTGCACTAAGATGCATTAATTTTTCAAAATTAAAGCAACAATATAAAAGAAGATTGATTGATACGGCGATATGAATCTGTCCTGGTCCCCCAGAACCTCAAATTATCCATCAAGGCTTAATATCTCCCCTATCTTAGGATGAACTGATGAAGTTATGAGAAGAAATGAAACAAAGAGTAGATTTGTACGATTGTTACAGAAGAATTAAGTGGAGAAAAAAGATGCGAAGAAGGAGGCGGAAATTTGTGGGAGAAGAAGACGAAAAAAAAAAAAAAAACTATTTCGGTGGTGGCTATGGGTTTCATATAGAAGAATTTGTACGGTTTTTTTTTTTAAATACTGTTTAAGTGTACCGAATAATTCGGTTCTGCCCGAATTATTCGCGTTTTAAATTCAAATTAGTAAAAAGCGCGTTTTTTACCAAATTTTATTTTTTATTCGGATTCGGTCTGAATTTTTTATTTAATTCTAAAAAATTCGGTTCGGCCGAATAATTCGTGAATTATTCAGCCGAATTGTTAACTAGGGATGTAACTATATCAGTTTTGATTCACACAACCATGCCTGTGGGGTGATTCCCGCTTCACCAAATTATATTAGCACGTGTTCCAAACTGATAATGTTCCATAAAACCATTCCCAAAGTCAGGAATAATTAGGTATTTCCATGCTATGGGGAGAAACAAAATACCTATGTGAAATTAGCTGCGAGTTTGTTCTTGCGTGGATCAACTTGTTTGTTTTCCCATGCCATAATTTATATTTAAATTAGGCCCTAAAAACAAAAAAAAAAGGGGGGTGTATGAATACCTACTGAAAATTGAGCCAAAGTTAGACACTTATTATTGAGGGGGAATAAATTTGTGTGTGAATCATAAAAAAATAAAATAAAATAAAATAAAAATAAAAATCTAAAATTTAAATTTCTTGGTTTAGGTCATGCACGATTCCTCGTCAAGAAATTTCCCACTGTTTGTGTGGACCCGTCAAGATAATTGTTTGATCCGAGTCAGCCCTGAGAAGTCCTTACCAATGGTAGAACTTGTAGTTCAACTCATGCCACCAAGTTCACCTAGCTCAGCATCATCTGAACAATCGACGAATATGGATCTGGCTGTGGTAAATCAACCAGATGCCCAAGAGTAAAGGAGAGTGGATATGATGCAATTAGAGTTAGAAGAGTTGCGTCATTTATTCACCCAGTTTACCAATGCCAAGCAGCCTCAGCAACAAACTGAACTCATTTCAACCCCAGGAGAACAGGATTGGACCAAGATGGGGTCCAATTCACCTCGTACCATACCAAGGCTTGTGGTCGAAGATGATGAAGAGGAAATCCAACCAGTTCTTCCAACTGAACCCCCTGAAACTGAAAGGTAAAGAAAGATGAGGGAACAATTAGGAAGACTTGAAAAGTTGTTGCAGAAGGGGAAGGCTGTAGATGCTCAAGCCACAGAAATTAATGAGATGATCATCTTTCCTGAAGCTCTCATTTCAGAGAAATTTAAGTGGAACATTGATAAGTTTAATGGGAAGAGTGACTTGAGGGCACACTTGAAGGTCTTCATTAATATTTCCAAATCATGGCGATTTACTGGAGAACAAATGGGGCAAGCATTTTTGCTTACTCTTTCAGGCCTAGCTTTTCGTTGGTTAACTCAAATGGACCCTTCTCAAACTCAGAATTGGTCAATAATTATGAAAGCATTTACCAAGCAATACTCTTACAACACTAAACTAGATATAACTCGACAAGAGTTAGAAACTGTTCGACAAGCTCCAAGTGAGGGTTTCACAGAGTTTCTCTTAAGGTTTAGAGATAAGGCAGGTATGATGACATCTCGACCTACTGAAAATGAGCAAGTTGAAATAATTCTAGATAACTTGGCAAATCCCTATTATGATGTTATACAGTCAGCACATCGAGACATTCTCAACATTGCTAGCAACAGGAGAAGAGTTGAAAACAGAATCTTTAGAGAAGCACAACACCGGAACAGTCCCCAGGGTTCCTCAAAGCAGAGTAAGAATACAAGGTATAGTAAAGGATGTAATAAAGAGGTGACTACTGTAACTACCGTAAGTATCGGCCAGCAGCCTACGGTGCATGTAGTAACTCTTAAGCCTGCTCTAGTTATCATAAGCCAAGTCTTCCAGCTCAAAAAGGTTCAGTACAGAGGAGGCAATTCTCAGATTTTAGGATGCCCTTATCTGTGTGTTATGAGAAATTGAAGAAAGAAGGCCTCTTAAGTACGACGCCTGCCCATCCAATCAGTGATCCTTCACCTCCTTGGTATAAGGACAATGAATACTGTTCTTTCCATAATCAAAAGGGTCATCTCACCAACCAGTGTATCACCTTGAAGCATGCAGTATAAGATTTGATTGAGTCAAGGCAGATTGAACTGGAATTGAAGAGGCAGCCAAATGTGACTACCAATCCCCTTCCGAATCATGGAACTACCGTAAGTATTGGCCAGCAGCCTACGGTGCATGTAGTAACTCTTAAGCCTGCTCTAGTTATCATAAGCCAAGTCTTCCAGCTCAAAAAGGTTCAGTACAGAGGAGGCAATTCTCAGATTTTAGGATGCCCTTATCTGTGTGTTATGAGAAATTGAAGAAAGAAGGCCTCTTAAGTACGACGCCTGCCCATCCAATCAGTGATCCTTCACCTCCTTGGTATAAGGACAATGAATACTGTTCTTTCCATAATCAAAAGGGTCATCTCACCAACCAGTGTATCACCTTGAAGCATGCAGTATAAGATTTGATTGAGTCAAGGCAGATTGAACTGGAATTGAAGAGGCAGCCAAATGTGACTACCAATCCCCTTCCGAATCATGGAACAGTTGGAATGATACAAAGTGATTCAGATGAGAATGATCCTACTTAAAAGATTCAACCCTCACCAAAGAGAGGGCGTCTTACTGCCCGAGATTACCGAGCTTTGCTCAAAGCCAAGCATTTAGAAGAAAAAGAAGAAGAGAATCAGAAGAGAATTGAAGAAATTCATTCCTGGGAAGATGAAAGTCTCCCACCTTGCAATCTTACACTTCCTCAAATAGAGTCATGTTCTTATAACCAAGCATCATACAATCTATCATCTTCCTATCACCCACATGCTCCATCACCTTCATATCACCTATCATCATACCTTCCATCATCTTCCTATCACCCACATCCTCCATCACCTTCATGTCATCCATAGCCTCCATCACCTTCATATCACCCATCATCCTATCCTTCATCACCTTCATATCACTTACCATCACTTTCTCCATCACCTTCATATCACCCAATATCATACCTTCCATCACCTCCTATCACCTGGCATCACATCCTTCATCTCCATCTTACCATCCAACACCAGACTATTGTGTCCCAACTCAGGAAGGATAACCATCACCAATTATTGCCCCATTTCCCCCATCTTTGCTACCATTTCACCCAGAACCTTGCTACCTGCCAATTCCATATAATCCTTATCCTTATCTACCACCACCAGAATACTTTCCCATGAACGGATGGTTAGAAGAAGGGAATCAACATTAGTGTTCAGAGGCAGATTGGCCGAATGGAACTTCTTGGACTGATATGTTAATGGATCCAGATACTCCCATTCACTCCTCTACCGGATCAGTGAATCTCATAGATAGGGAAGAAGAGTCCTAGATTGATCCTACAACTCTCATTGTACCAACGATAGAAGATGTCATGCCAGACATGATCAAGGCAATGTTGGCATTGACTATTAAAGAAATGATCTCAGATGAAATACACCTAATCCATATAGGTAGAGAGAGTGATAGTGATAGTGAAGAAATTTGTGAGCACTAAATGCTATTGGAGGAAATATGCCCGAAGGGGATCCAACATATATCAAGAAGACGGGAATGGAGATATAGAGGGTGATCAAGAATCAGGAAGTGAAAATCTAGAAGAAGATCTTGTTGAAGAAAATGAAGATCTAGAGGAAGAATTTGGTGAAGAAAACGAAGATAATCAAGAGTCAGAAAGTGCATATTTTGAAATTGAGTTTAAAGAGGAAATTAAAGAAGACAATCCCTCTTGCTACAATGTGCTCGGCTTACTGAATCAAATGTGTGAAGATATGTTAGTAACTGAGAAAATGTTGAAGAAAGTTGCAGTCCGGCAAGAAACTGCAAAGAAGTCTGTGAAAATCTTAAGGTTAATTTCAAGGATGAACCATTTGTCAAAGGGCTTATTCTGCATTTGAATAACATCATTCAAATAGTTAAAGCTCAGGCTATCGACATTTCGGGGGGGTCCTCTAAGTCCACTATCTGCATATGAAGAAGGAATTGAAGCACCTAGGGTACATATGATTGGTGATATAAACAAGGAAGATGAAAGTAAATACCCCTATAATATTCTCAACAAAAAGAGGCCTGAAAGATCGAAGAAAGTGATGACCACTAGAAGTGGAAAAGACTACAAAGCAAAGGGGTTGATAGTGGAACAACCAACTGTCATGGAGACAGGGCAGTGTAGCAGACAACCACAACCTGAGAATCAAGTATTAAGCCAGTTGAAGAAGGTACAGGCCAATATTTCCATTTGGGGGTTGTTAATGGCATCTCCTGCCCATAGGGAAGCTATAGTGAGGTCCCTCACCAATGTGCAAGTACCCATAGAGATGGATCCATCACGATTATCTCAGATTGTGGGAGCCACATATGTTGTTCAAGCATTGATGTTCTCTAATATAGACTTACCTCCAGAAGGTATCAAGCATACTAGAGCTCTATACATCACGGTGGAATGCAATATGAATACAGTGCCTCAGGTCCTTATTGATAACAGATCAGATATGAATGTTCTACCCTTAAGAGCTACCACATGTATAGGCTTTAATCCAGATCAATTCAAACACTCAGCTCAGATAATTAAGGCTTACGACAACACCAGAAGAAATGTTGTCGAAATTCGCACAACAATGGTGATAATAAGGCCAACTGAGTTCTGTGTTGAGTTTCATGTGATAGATATCCCAGCCTCATTCAACATGCTTCTAGGTCATCCGTGGCTTCATAAAGCAGGGGCAGTGTCATCTACTCTACACCAGAAAGTAAAATTTATCTATGATGAGAAGGTAATTACTATTTTTGGAGATCCTCAGTTAGTCAACACATTGGCTAACATTGAAGTTGGAAAAACTCAAGAACAAGAGGTGCATCTGAGTGGCTTTGAACTAGAAAAAGTTTGTGCTTCTGTTATGGAAGAGCCAATGAAGGAGAATATTCTAATGTCCTATGGGGGCATGTGAAATACCACTGTTATTAAATGATGAAGTAGATGCATTATTTTCCTGGGATGGGATTGGGAAAATACCAACAAGGACCCACAAGGTTGCCTAAATTCCCTTACACTGTATGAATGCATGGTTTGGGGTTTTCTCAAAAGGAAGAACAAAATATGTTAGAAGATATAAGGAGGGGCCAAGGTGGAGTAAGAGCCTATCGAGGGTTTGAGAATCAAAAAATGCTTGTAATGGCAAGAAAGGAATCCTCTTGCAAGAAAAGGGTTGCAAATTTTCCTACCTTAGAAAGGTACTTTGTAAAGACAGCAAAAGGTTTTTCCAGTTGTGAAGATCTTGACTTTCAAACTAAGAAAGAAGCAAAGAAAGTAGATTATGAGTTCGAAGTCATCTATCAAGATCAGATTGATTGGATCACCTATGAGCTGGAACTTTTGCCATTTAAGGAGGATAGTAAAGACAATGGTATCAGTGACATCTTTGAGATAGATGTGATTGCCACAACTGAAGAAGAATATGCAGTTACCCTACATCCCTGATTTGATCATCACAAATTCTTAAGCCTCATCTTACACTAAAAAGGTTGTACTATAATTCAACTGTGTGCCCATAGCTTTCAGTACACAAGTCTAGAAAGTGAACCTGGGATCTCGATCATAGACAATTCTAACTAGTACACCATGCAATCTGATGATGTTATCAACATACAAATTGGCCTTGTCCATAGAAAATGTGATCTTAATTAGGACAAAGTGAGCTACCTTGGTCAAGCAGTCCACAACTACCCAAATGGCATCCATACCCTTCTATGTGCGGGGTAGGCCACACTACAATGATCTCCCAGGCGAGGTATTTGTTGTATTCTTGGGTGTCTCAAAAAATCCTACTAATGATACAAGGTCAACGGACTCGAGGTGTATAACACTTTCTGGGCAGTTATCGGTAGATACCGAATGGTAGATCTATTATCACTTGATGACCATCTAACGGTTGATGGTTGAATGGAATTCAGCCTCTGTTTTGGCCACCACAATATCAGACACCTTCTAGTGACATCTACAGGTGGAGTTTCTGAAGTTAAATTGGGTTGGACTCTATGTCTATCATCGGTAGGACCACTGGCAAACCATACATCTATCGATGGACAATACTAAACTGCCTTTAAGAAAGTTTAAGGGATTTTTAAATGACCCTTCCCATCTCGACTTCAAGAAAGGTCCTAATCCTCAACGATGTGTTGCATCTGCTGGACATAAGGCAGAATCTCATTTTTTATGCTCTTCTCAATAAGGTAGGTTTTAATCTATCAGTTGAGACAAATAAGGCAATTGTCACAAAGACAATGTATTTGTTGGGAAGGGATGCAATTCCAATGGACTTCTTGTACTAAAATTTGAAAGTATTATTAATAGAAATCTTAAATAGTTCTATTTATTTGTGTGATTCTTATGATGTGTGGCATGGTAAATTAAGACATTATAATGCTTTTTATATAAGAAATTATGTAAATAAAGTTTAGAGAAAATTGCATTGCCACCACCTGAACTTTTGTCTTTATTCAATGCCACCCCCTGGACTTTTTGAAACACCAAAGACACCCCTAAAAATTCAAACAATTCCAAATCAATCCTTGCCTTTAGCAGACCCTGTTAAGTGATAGAATTTCTGTTAGTTTTTTTTTTCAAAATGCCCAAAACGCCCCCTGCTGTTGTGAGTGGACAATATTACCCTCCCTTTCCCTTCTTCTAAACTCACCCTATCTCACTCATAAGACTAAGAGAAAAGACCTAAACCGAGAAGACAAACCTGCAATTATTGTGAGAACCACTCCCCTCTGACGTACGATCGTGAGCACCCCTCCCCACCGGCATGCGATTGTGAGCACCTCTCCCCTCCGGCGACTTGTTCGGCTAAGTTATTTCGTTCAATGGTTAAGCTCTCTTAGGGTTTTTAGGGTTCTTCTTCCTTCTTGGAAAGTAAGGGTAAGCTTTATTTTAGGGCTCTTCTTCCATGTTACATAGTTCATATCTATATTCAAATTGTTTAGACTTGATTAAATAAAATTATTTTGTGATTTTGGGATTCTATTCTCTAACTATTGGGTTGATTTTGTGATTGAAATTGGAGGGGGAAATAAGAAATTCTGCTCAGATTTCTACTGTGTGTAAATATTATTGGGGTTAATTTCTACAAGTTATATTCATTAGAAAAACAAACCAGCCATTTGAGTCCAATCAACTTCAATTTCTGAGATTACATGATCTCATAAACAAATCAGCCATTTGAGTCCTTGATTTCTCTTAATTTAATTTTTTTTTTGTTGGAATTGATATCCCTCAATTTTAGCAACTCATTAAAAATTTTGGTATATTTGTAATTCACTTTTACCATGTTTAATTTGCAGATAACCGATGTCTACCACTCAACCAAAGTGGGTTAAGGTTTGTGAATGTAAGATGCAAATGTCCCAAACCCAAAAGGGCATTGGTGCAAATTTTAGAGTCTAGTTTGAACCCAAACATGTTGTACTACTGCTGCCCTGAAGCACCAAAAAGATATTGATTCTTCTCTTGATGTGATCTTATAGTTGCACCAAGGCTTTTGCCTCAAGAAACTAATTCAAAAGCAGTTGTTGGTGAAAGAATCCAAGATCAACAGATGAAAAAAGAGATTCTTGCCTTGAAGAAAAGAATTAAGCATTTAGAGAAAGCGTATGGAATGATGAAGATTGTAATTGGTGTGCTTGTGGTGGTCTGTTTAGTGTTGTGTGTTAAAAAATAACTTTACAATGTTTAATAGTGAAGTTATGTTGAGTCTGTAACTGTTTGAACTTAATGAAATTGTTCATTCTCTATTCTTATTACTAAGTTGTTAGTTAACTTTAATCAAGACCCTCAAATTGAATGGGCATCATTTTGATGGAGAGAGAGTCATCATTATGATGAGTTCCTAAAACAAAAGGGCAGCATTTTGGTTATAAAATGACATTAATATATACCTGTAAATAATACCAAATTGACATCCCATGTCTAATATGAAATAGATAGCATCTTAATTAATACCTATAACATTGCACACCTGAAATCAACATATTTCATCACAACCAGAACCATGAAGAAACATCCAAAACATATCATGAATACCTATTCATAACATATTACATACAACCATGTCTAGTGTGAAATGGAAATAGTTCTAAAAAGCAAATCTGTCAAACACATCCAAAACCATAAGGAAACACTCAACTGTCTTAAACTCAGAAAAAGTTAATTAACACATCATTGTTTTCTTGTTCTTAATTAAAACATCCAGATTGCTTATGCTTCATTTCTTCTCCCACTCTCTTGCTATCCTCTTTGCTCGATCGGTCTTCTTTTTGTTCGGTACCTTGAACTGTAAACACCCAACTATGCAACTATAGATGTCTGTGATCTAGTCATTTGTTGAGATGTGCTAATCTCATCTTGATTCTCTCCTTTTTATTTCTTCTACACAACATAAAATAAGTATGAGATACTTATTAAACAAGTTTCCACTAAATAAATAAAGTGAGTTGTATTTACCTTTATTCTCTTCCTTTTACTAGTACATCCATCCTGCTCAACATCTCCAACCCTTAGGCATGTCCTTCTATTGTGTCATTCCTTCTTGCAGATGTCACAACTAATGGATGATGATCTCTTCATGAACTCTAAAGGAAGTGCTTCTCCTGGTTCTCTTTTCCTAAGTTTATGAGGTCTACATGGTAACCTCTTCAGATTTGGTGGTAGTACTCTCTCATTAAGAGTAGCATCCTTCAATCTTGCCAAATCTAGAAGTGGATGGATCATCTCTTTGTATGTATCCATGTATTTTTCAATAGTGAAAAATGGATCATAGTAGTTGACCAATTCTCCACTTATGTATGATATAGAAGTTGCAGTATGGAGACAAGGTATACCAGTGGTTTCCCAAACTCTACAATCACATCTACAATCTTTTAGATTAACCACAAATTTGTTTCCAAATTTATCTAAGACCTCAAATTGACCTACACATGCAGATTGACACCTGCAATGCTTTGCTTCTTGTTGAACCTTGTTCAACATCACCATAACCCTTGGTGTTACTTTACCCTCCCACATGGATGCCTTCTCATACCTCTTATATAGTCTGCTCATTAGTTTCACCCTTAGCTGATCAACCAATGTGAGAATGGGTTTGCTTCTTAAGTCTCCAACCCAATGATAAATGACTCAGTCATGTTGTTGGTGATATGGTCACTCCTTGCTCCTACATCGAAGGCATGCCTTGATCACAACCTTAGGGATTTTTCATTCAAATACAAGTATGCCTTCTCCTTAATCTCCTTGATGCTATTCAATTCCTTTTGAAACTGAGGTTCAGTTGAAGCTAGTGAGGCTACCCAAAAATGTAGTCTCAATAGCATACTAGGGTGCTTTTTGCCTTTAGGTTTTGATATAGATGCTTACTATAAATTTTCTAGTGAGCATAAGGGAAGACTATGGAAATTACATCTGACAGTCCCTACACAATACAAAGGAAAAATGTTAGGACTAGGAAATGATTAATTGGAAATACACTTGATAACACAAATAAAAAAAAGTATACCTTCTGTCTGTCTGACATGAATGTGAGTGACCTATCATCACTATCATCGAGTAGGGCATCTCGTAAATTATTCAGAAACCACACCAACTGTTCTTACACTCAACCTCAACTACACCATATGCTATAGGAAAAATACCGTTGTTCCCAACAACAGATATTGCACTCAATAGAACTCCTCCATATCTGCCCTTGAGGTGGCAGCCATCAAGATTAATGAATGGTCTACATCCTCTTAAGAAACCCTTCTTGCAAGCATCAAAACAGACAAAAAATCATTTAAAAATCGAATTATCTGACATACGTTTCCTGGTCTCAAACTGGAGCTTAAAAATAGTCCCAACATCTTTCTGAAGTACCAACCTACCATAAGTAGGTAATTTTGCATACTTGGAATGGCTTCCTTCATTAATCTCTTGGGCAATCCTACGTGCCCTGTATAGCTTGGTGTAGTGGAACTGAAGACCATATGTTTTCTGCATATAATCAGCCATGGTCTCTATTTTTATTTCTAGTTCAACCTTCAACTGTTGAAAAAGTTTCATTGCTATCCATCTAGATATAGCATACTTGTTCTTGGTTGCCTTTATACATGTACGAACTGGATTATATGTCTTTATCATGTAGGTGACACCATCTAATATTGGTGAAGCATGTAATCTCCATAAACAATTGATGCTCTGCATATACTGTAACTCTAGCTTGTTCATATTTCAGTCTAATAATATCAAACCCCTCTTGCAGTATATACTCTCTCAAAGCTTGCCTGAAATGGTGCACACTTCTATACACATTAACTTTAGTTATCTTCACCTTGCCACCTTCACCCATATTGTTCTGTTCACCAAATTAACCATAATACTCTTTAGATTCATATCCAGATAGGTCATCAAATGAATCCTTAGCATCTTTTTCCATACCCACCATCCTCTATAGCTTCACTATCATTTTAACCATCTTCTCTTTCACTTTCATCATCCCACTCATCTTTGCTGCCCATTTTCGAATCTTCAATAGATTCAACCATAGAGTCATCCAAACATACATTGCTCTTACTAATAGCCCTGACAACCTCATCAGACACTCTCAGTCTCTTACCAGTAGCTTCACTTTTGCTACTAGCTCTTCTACTAGAAGTAGCAATGCTCATATACCTTGCAATAGTTATGGTACCTTTACCTCCCCTAGCAGTAGTTGTAGCATAAGTAGTAGCATTTTCACTGTCACTGCCACTATTATTAGCACTAGTAGCAGCCCTACATACAACAATTTTCCCCCTGCTCTGACCAGGACCAACACCATATGGTTGTAGAGGTTGTTGACATTTTTCAGAAGGTTCATCATCAAGTTCACCATCTCTATCATTAACCAAACTGCTAGGGAACCGGTTGACTATAAATTCATCATTTGCAGACTTACTGTAAACAATGTCATCCATATACACATTTATAATAACACAACTATGCAAACCAAACAGCTCATACACAGATGGATCATCTGTTACCTCCCTTATCTCATTGTTTGGTAGTATACACTTCACTTTGAAAACTACATTGTGACCCATAGGCACATATGGGATGAGTTCATTGTAGATGTCATACACCATGTCCAAGTAGCCTTGTAAGTCTGGGTCAACAATTTTAACTACTTTCTTCCAACTCCAATGGTATTGAATAGCACACTTAATAGTCGTTGCTAAAGAAAATCAAATGTCAAAATAGAGAAAATCAGTAACAATTTTTAATACTCATCAATACTAATGATTGGATTGTAAATATCATGAAACATGAAAACTAAGGCATCGTTTAACAACGTTCCGTTTTTTCCATTTCTACTTTTTCTTATTCCTAGAAATGAAGAAACAACATAAAAAACATTTGATAAAGTTGTTCCATTTCAGCATTTCTAGAAATATAAATCAAAATTTATGCCTATTTACAATTCTAGAAACTACTTTGACGAAACAAGTCTGACTTGTTTCGTCGTTTTTTTTAGAAACGAATTTGAGAGAAAAAAAAAGGCTATTGTGCCCGATAAATCTCTCAACTATTTAGACCTAAAAAGAGTCTACCGAACCCTCTCTCCCTTTTGGGCATCTGATGATACTATTGAGTTTTTTAGTGGTATTATGTTTACAAACACCAAAAAATCTGTTTTTGTTTCTGGAAACGTGAAAAGTCATTTTTGCTATTTCTAAACATAGAAACAGTAGAAACGTTATCAAACGGTGCCTAAGACTCATCAATACTCCCAAGTTACAGCATTCTGAGTGATTGATTTCCACCAAAAGTGAATAAGAACTGTTGAACAATGTGTGAGGGAAAACTAAGACCACCACAAGAATCCAATCTAACATGAATACATGAAACACTCTCCAGTAGTAAAGCCCCACTCACAGAATTTACTTCTTCAAATTATAACAATCAAAAGGGAGAATATGCCTTTGAGCTTAGTGGAATATTTATAACAAAGAAACTGATCAGTTCGCATATTACACTTTATTTAGTTCAATTCGATCGATTTTACACAGATTACACTTTATTCAGTTCAGTTCAATTCAATTCAATTCAAACACAACAAACCTGAGATGAAATCAGGCTACCCATTATCATATTTATTATGAAAATCAAGCTATTGAAGGTATTAATTAAATGAAAAAGAGAAGAAAAACCCAACAAATCTGAGATGATATTTTGAGTTTCAGTCGACTAGTAGGGAAGAGGGATTCTTAAAATTTTGATTTTCTTCCTTCTTCTACGGTCTAACAGGTAGCAAAGGGACAAAATATCAGAGAAACCCCTCCCTCATATGCTGCTCGTCCCTATCAAGAATGCTCGTACGATCCTCCCTGAGACTAGGTTTAGGGTTTCAGCAAGGTCTTGGCGACGGCGATGGTTGTAGAGTCCTTGTTCCCAAAATAGAATCCCAAAATCAACCCAATAGTTAGAGAATAGAATCCCAAAATCACAAATTAGTTTCGTTTTATCAAGTCTGAACAATTTGAATAGAGTAGAGATATGAACTATGTAACATGGAAGAACCCCAAAAACCCTAAGAGAACTTAACCATTGAACGAAATACCTTGGCCGAAAAGTCGCCCAAGGGGAGAGGTGCTCACGATCGTAGCCGGAAGGGAGCAGTGCTCACGGTAGTTGCAGGTTTGTCTTCTCAGTTTGGGTCTTTTCTCTTAGTCGTATGAGTGAGATAGTGTGAGTTTAGAAGAAAAAGGGAAAGGGAAGGTAATATTGTCCACTCACAATAGTCGGGGGTGTTTTGGGTATTTTGAAAAAAAAACTAATAGACTTTCTATCACTTAACAGGGTCTGCAAACGGCAAGAACTGATTTGGAATTGTTTGAATTTTCAGGAGGTGTCTTTGGTGTTTCGAAAAGTTTAGGGCGTGGCATTGAATAAAGACCAAAGTTCAAAGGGTGGCAATACAATTTTCTCAATGGGAGGTAATCTATAACCCTTGTCGGTTAAATGTCCTACTTGAATTGAGACTAAGTTCACTAAAACAACATCCATGTATCTATGGAAAAGTGAATTCTTGGAATTAAGTAGTGACTGTGACTTAGATGATTTCAATTCACATAAATAAAAAAAAAAAAAAAAAGGCGGTAAGAGGGTTTTTGTGATTTAATATGAATTTTCAAAGTATACCATGATATTCTTTTTATGAACCAAGGATGAAGTAGAAAAAGTTTTCGTAATTTAATTTCACTTTCCTTTCCCTTATTTCCCTTCCAACTAAATGGAGCTTACAATGTTGAAAGAGAAAAGGAAAACAAAACATTCTAGCGTGAGACATAGGCACACCACCGTGTGCAACACCAATAGGGACGTGGAAGGCATCAAACAAGGGAGGTAGGAGGTTAATTTCGAAGGGAGAAAGAGAGAGAGAAAGAGAGGTTAGTCGTGACTTTTTTTTTTTTTTTTTTTTTTTTTTCTTCTTTGTGTTTGATAAATAGAGTACATCCTTCGAATTTTTAATTAAGGATTCAATTGAAGCTCCAATTATCTTAAATTCTCTCTGTAACAATTCACCACTGTTTCTCTCTCTCTCTCTCTTGCACCCACATGACAGTGGTTAAATCAAAACTGCCTTCACATCTCTTTTCCCGCTCTCTTACTTTTGAAGCAGCTCATCCATTTTCTGATCATTCAAAAGAGCCACTCACACGCAAACTCCTTTATCTCTTGAAGAAATGCAAATCTCCCAAATCCTTGAAACAAATCCATTCTCACATGATCATCAACTCCATAGAAGAACATAATTTCCTTTTGACGAAACTGGTTGAGCTCAAAGATATTTCTTATGCTTTGCTCCTCTTTTCTCAAATCCCTGAGCCTAACAACTTCGCATACAATGTCATGATTCGAGGTCTGGCTAACAAATGGCACTCCCTTACACTTCAATTCTATTACCAAATGAAGTTCTCTGGTCAGAAACCGAATAAGTTCACCTACCCTTTTCTACTAATCTCGTGTGCAAATCTCCAGTCATTAGATCAAGGGAGGATGGCTCACTCATTGATTTTCAAAACTGGGTTGGATGCTGATAGTCATGTCCGCCATTCTTTGATCACAATGTATTCTAGGTGTGGTGAATTGGGTAATGCACGGAGGGTTTTTGATGAAATTGCTGAAAGGGACTTGGTCTCCTGGAATTCAATGATATCAGGGTACTCAAAGATGGGTTTTGCTGGGGAGGCTGTGAGGTTATTTAGGAGGATGAGGTTGGCAGGTTTTGAGCCTAATGAAATTACTTTAGTTAGTGTTCTTGGAGCATGTGGGGACTTGGGTGATTTGAGTTTGGGGAAGTGGGTTGAGGTGTTTATGGAGGAAAGTACAGTTGGGTTGACTTCATTCCTAGGGAATTCACTAATTGATATGTATGGGAAGTGTGGGGACTTAAATTCAGCACGAAGAGTTTTTAATAAAATGCACAAGAAAGATGTAGTCACATGGAATTCCATGATAACAGGGCAAGTAATTATCCTTATCCCTTTTTTGAATTGAAAATAATTTTATTATCAATTGAAGAATCAGTATTTTTTTTCTTTTTCTTTTTCTAGATGAATTTCAGTGTTTCTCCATAATCCTTGCGATAAGTTGATTGAACAATTGTTGATCATCTATATGATGATGCTAATTATATAGCTTTCTGATTCTGCCAGATATGCACAAAATGGGGCTTCAGATCAAGCAATCTTGCTATTCCGTGACATGAAAGCAGCAGCTGTGGACCCAACTAAGATCACATTGATAGGTGTTCTATCAGCATGTGCCTCCATAGGGGCCCTTGACATAGGAAAATGGGTAGATGCATATGCTTCTGAAAAGGGCTTAAAACATGATATATACATTGGCACAGGTTTAATTGATATGTATGCCAAGTGTGGGAGCTTAGACCATGCACTAAGAATCTTTGCAGACATGCCTAATAAAAATGTGGTCACTTGGAATGCCATGATCTCTGCCCTTGCTCTTCATGGGCAGGCCTGGGAAGCCATATCACTATTTAAGTGCATGGTGGAGGTTGTGGAGGTCTATCCAGATGAGATAACATTTGTTGGTGTGCTTTCTGCATGTGTGCATGCTGGTTTGGTTGATGAGGGTCATTGGTGGTTTGATTTGATGGAGCCAGCTTTTGCAGTGGCCCCAGCAATTGAGCACTACTCTTGCATGGTTGATCTTTTGGCACGTGCTGGACGTTTGCATGAATCATGGGAGTTCATAGAGAGGATGCCTGAAAAGCCTGATGCAGTCACCTTAGGGGCACTTCTTAGTGCCTGTAGGAATCTTGGCAATGCAGAGGTTGGTGAACGGGCGATGCAACTACTTCTAGAAATTGAGCCGTCAAACTCAGGAAACTATATTATCTCATCAAAGATATATTCAAATTCAAAGAAGTGGGATGATTCTGCAAGGATGAGAGGATTGATGAGGGAGAGGGGTGTCAATAAGACTCCTGGTTGTAGCTGGGTAGAGATTGAGGATCAAGTTCATCAATTTCATGCTGGTGAGGATTTGCACCTTCAATCAGAAGCCTTTTACCAAGTTGTTAGCTTGTTAAATAAGGAGCTGAAGATGGAGGGATATATTCCAAAGGTTGATCTTTCATAGAAATGGAGAGTTTCTCTTTCCTCTTAACTGTGCTTGGCAACTGCAAAAGAAAAATGCTTATAGTTGGAATTACATATTTATGTGGAATAGGGAAACAATTTTATCATCTTTCCAACAGGTGCATGGCTCAGGGTAAATGTTAATTCTCATTGGAAGTTTTCTGCATCTGAAAATTTTGTATTCCCTCCCCCCCCCCCCCCCCCCCCCCTTGTATTTGTCTTTTTTCTCTGACCATTAATATTGTCTGTGGTTTTCAGGTTGTTTTCTATTTTGAAAAGTTAACCACCTAGATGTTTTGAATTGGTACATAAGAGGTAATGGTTGATTGGCAGAAAACTCCTCATCTATATATCTATCTAACTCTAGTTTCATTTTGTCAATTTCTTTTGGGGTACTGGGCATTCATCTTATAGGTTTGGACTTTTGTAATGGTTGATTGGCAGAAAACTCATCATCTATATATCTATCTAACTCTAGTTTCTTTCTTTTTTTTTCTTTTTTTTTTTTCAATTATTTTTTGGGGTGCTGGGCATTCATCTTATAGGTTTGCACTTTTTTAGTCTGTGTTTGGTATGCGTTCCCATTCTTACTCTTAACTGAGAATGAGAACACTGTTTGGATATATGTTCGGCTAAAATTGATTCTTGATTATAGAATACTCAAGCATTTCATCACACACCTCATGGGAAAAATTTGTTGGTCGCCCATTGTTCATGCCATGTTATATTTGTCCCTGACCCTGTGACTCGGAAACGTGATCATTCCAGACTCGCAGTGATATCTCAGCCCCGCAATTCAGGAAATAACTGCAAGTGCATAATCCAAGAACTAACATCTCACAGAGCAGGGATAGTAAGCTGTGTCACTCTGTTCCGGGTGGGTCCGAAGGTGGGGATCTGAGGCATTCTCTTCAGCATCACCACCATAGTCGGATGATGGTAAATCATAAAATTGGCATCCCAAGGGCTCGTGAAGACCATGAGATCAGCCGTGCTTCTCCTCAAGATTGCTTTCCAAATTCACACTCCGACGCCCTTGAATGTCGAAGTGAGTGAGGGACTGACATATGGTCAGATGGTGTCGAGATAGTCAGATAGAAGAGGAGAGCAGCAAGTTTAAGGAAGCAAATGCATTGAACATGCTGTTGCAGACTAGGTTGGAGAGTAGAGGTGTAAGGCAGCCTCTAGACCCCTCCACCCAACAGAAGCGGAGCTTTGAGCCACCTCTCTTGAGAATGTGAGCTGTGTGGGTGTGGATGGTACGCCTTTGCCAGTGGGTGGTGATGGTGATGGGCTAGTGCAGAAAAAACAACAGCAAGAGTGAGATGAGAAGAAATATTACAACTATCAAAACCATCTCTGCTGTCCGGTGACAACAATGGTGATGTGGATCATGTCATTGGGTGGAGAGAGGAGCAGCTGGATGCAAGGAAGCTCTTGAGATAGCTTTTACGATCTGGAGGGAGTCACCATGAGAGTTTTACTGGTTGAACTGAACTAAGAAACCGAAGACCTACTATGAAACACAATCCCATCCATCCAGCTGTTGAAGTTTTAACTCAGCATCAATGAAATGAAAACCATCATGAACGAGAACACAGAATGGGTTTTATCCCCATTCCAGAATGACACCCATTGCTGCCCCCATTCTAAGAATTCAGAATGAGAACATAGGCAAAAAATTTCTTTTCATTTGGACCATCAAAAATTAGCTTGCTTGTTATTGCTCATATCTTGCCGCCTTTAGATGGATAGGCAGTAGGTACGTTACATTGTTTTATATAATGAAGTATGCCTGTTATATGGTTGGCAGATGAATGACTAGAATTCTTGTGTTTTCATGGGAGTTTTTTTTTTTTTTTGGGGGGGGTGGGGGTTGAGAATTTAGGTTTTGAAGCCCTCCATTCCTAAATCCATTGCTTGAATATGCTATTTAATACAGTTAATGTCAAGAAAAACAAGCATGGTTGTCAACCTCCCTCGTTGATTTTTTTTTTTTTTTAATTATTTTTTTAATCTAGGGAGACTGAACAGTATCTAGAATGTCTCAAATTCTTATGATACAGTGAGTGGTGAGATTTCTGTGGGGATAAACTAAGAAATGTTAATGTTCCAGATGGCCTAACCACTATTTACCTAAATGGCAGAGTAGTCTTTTCAGTTTTCCACATTCAAGAACTTGGTATAGCTCTATACTCCCAAAATGCTGTACCATTTCATGCATGGCCATCAGATTGATGGGATGACTATCCAAATGCAGTGTCTCCATAATACATATTCAGAAACCTCCACTTTGAACCACTTGTGATGGAGGGCCAGTAGGGGTAGGGAAGAATTCAATCCGATTGAATAGAAGGCGCGAATGATTGGTTTACGTTATGGAAAAAAGACATGTATATGTGATATTAGATATTGACTAGTTATATATCTAATTTTCCATCACACTATGAATATAGATGGGTATTCCCAT
>NC_056562.1:21737151-21739308 GCF_013358625.1 Macadamia integrifolia
CATGTTGTTCCCTTAAATGAATAGTTGGCAATCTTTTCGATATAGAACATTCATATCGATAAAATTACTTCACCCATTTAACTATTTACTGGATAAAATAAAACAAGTAGAAGGCACATTCTCAGAGTTGTAGGGGAGAGGGAGAAATCGCACTAAGGAAAGGGGGGGGGGGGGGAGGAGAATCGCACACACGCCCGCAGGCTACACAAACACTACTCAATTTATCTTTCTTCAAAATCTTTCTTCTAATTGGGAGATTACGTGCATTTAAATAATAAAAGAAAACAAACATTAAAGGAAACCTACTGGAAACTCAAATTAATTGGAAACTAAATCCTAGTAGCTATCTCCTACCTAAGTTACCAAAAATAAAAGATTGCATTAAAATAGAAATAAAATCCTAAAATATCCTACTAGCCAAAGACTCAATAGGGGTCCGATTCATCTCTCACTAGATACCCAGATAGGTATGGATCGCTCCATGGATGTGTATCTACATCAACTTGTCTGCAAAAAAGATTTTAATCAGCATATTCTACTTCTGAAGTCTGCCAAAAAGCAAGTGCCAGTGCCAAAGTGGATAGTTTCTTCACATTGGCTGAGCTAGATATAGCATTTTGTTTCATCAGTTAGAAAAGTGAATGACAAAGCCTTTAATATCTACAAATGTAGAATTCAAGCCACAATGAAACATTGTATGGTCCCTACTAGAAAAAGTGACGCCAAGCCCTACTTAATTAGCTTGAATCCAGATGAAGAAAAGTTCTTAAGAAACAGAAGGCTTGACTCAGTTACAAATACAAACAAATTCATTTAAAGTTTATTTAGTTAAACATTAGTTTGATATGGTCAGTTGTGGATGAACATAGGTCAAGTTTAACTTGGTGAAGCTTAGGTGCATTGTACTTTACCACATCTTATGATGGCATACAATTGGTTTGTGTAGGCGAAGAACATTCGAGGTTAGTCATTGATTGAGTATATCAAGACATATGTGGTCCTCAGTCCTCACATGAATGCTAGAATGCTGGCCAAAAAGATTCTTACACTAAGTTACTATTGGATTACAATGGAAGTTGATTGTGCAAAATACAGAAGGAAGTGTCACAAGTGGCAGGTATTCGCCAATCTGATGCATACATCACCCTTAGAGCTACACACTTACAGTTCACCATGGTTGTTCACCACTTGAGGCATGAACGTATTTGGACAAGTAATTACTGAGTCATCAAATGGTCATGAATACATAGTGGTAACATCAATCTGAAGGCCATGCATGAAATAGTAATAAAATGGAATCTTGGATGTCCTCTAAGGAGAGGTCTTGTTCATTAAGATTTGATATCAACTTTCATTCTGAATGAAGTTTGCCAAGTGGCAAAATAGAACTTCGAAAATTCGAGACTAGTTACAGTAGCGGTTGGAGTGTGATAGACAAGATACAGTAGTAATCTCTCTCTCTCTCTCTCTCTCTCTCTCTCTCTCTCTCTCTCTAAGATTAATAGCAAAACAAAGAAATTGGTGTCACAGCTTCGATGCTTAAGAATTGCATTCGTGAAAGTGGTTTAAATTGATAAGTTTATACTTAAACACTAGTCATAATTCCTAAAGCACCCTCCATCATAACTTGGTGATCAAAAAGGGCTTGGAGGCACTGCGATAACCTTTCACATCAAGTGGTGGACAAGTGGGTCTGGGCCAGCCTGGCTGCCAACCTCTAGTTGGTTGCCCGCGTAGTTGCATTCTGAATTGGCTATGTATCAAATTTTAAGCTAAAATTCAATAATGTATTTTCTCAATATTTAGGCATATTCTCCCATGTGTGTTCTTGCACTTCATTCAATCTTATGTTTTTCCATTTGGAAAATTGTGTTAGACTTAAAGCTTGACTATGATCAGGGGATTTTGAGATCATGTTCATAAAATTTGAGTCCCACATGACAAGTTGTCACATAAGAGTAAATATTTGCGCATAATTTATGTAAACCAAGAAACCATTTCATCTTTACCAAGAGTTATTTTTTATTTTGGCCTACTTTGAATCCAACTTGGTTTAGAGAGAGACTTCTACTCTTCTCACCCCTTGGGGCCGGCCACCCTTCACATGAGATTACTTGGGGCCTTGGAATTTTTTGATCTATGTGTTTGTTTGTGTAT
>NC_056562.1:21739328-21777108 GCF_013358625.1 Macadamia integrifolia
TTTTTTTTTTTTTTTTGGTTGTTGTTGTTGGAGGGCTAGGGTTTACTTGGTCAACCTAAAAAAATGGCATGGATTTCTTATTATTATTATTATAATTGAAATAAAGGTTGGCATGCTAGCACTGTGCCCAATCATGAATCTATTTCTCTCTCCACCCTATGGAAAAGACCCCTTGCCCCTCTAGTTCTATGCTCTCCATTGGTGCATGCCACTAGCGCCCATAAGCTGACGGTTTGTGCATCCTCAGCCATTGTACAAATTAAATGGGAAAAGGCTCTGGTTCTTTGAGCCAAATTCATATGTTATGCATCCTCAGATGTATTATTATTATATATGTGTGTGTTATGCATCCTCAGATGTATAATAATAATAATATTAATAATAAACATACATAGGAAATAGATGTAGCTAGGAGGAGCACACAAGGGAGTGATGTCATGAGATTAGGGTTTAATCTTGCGGAAAACATCAAAACACATACAATGGCAGGTGCTATGGCCTTTGTTACAATTACCATGTGCATAATTGTCTAAATTCTTCATGACACAGAACTTGGTGCACTGATCATCTTTGCAGTTTAGTTGTTGCTCAACTTCAAAGCAATCTGATCTTACCTCCCCATTTGCCCTTATTATATTTCCTGTCATCAAAAAGTGCAATTCCAAGAAACTTCTTAGGAGTTTACACTCTACTAAGTAAAGCACCAACCAAGTACACTATCAATCGTCTTTCAATCTAATATAATTTATACAATTGATTTGGATCATAGGGATTATTTATCTGATTAAGCATCGGTGTTATTAAAATTCAATTTTGATATGAAATCAATTGAATTTACATACATATCCCATTTAAAATATACATCACTGATTTTTGAAGTCCTTTTAACACCCCTCCCAAAATATATATATATATATATATTGAAGTCTACGTAACTAAATAAAAGAAAGGGAAATGATGTACACATTCTTTTCTTTGATATTGTCTATATCTTATCATGTGAATCCCATTGTATACGAATTGTGAGGCACTCCCCTCTCCCCCCCCCCCTATGCATCTGTTAGCTTAGTGTGAGAGATGCCATTACACACAAATATCAAGTAGATCCCTCCCATATAAAAAAATAGGCCAAACTTGGATTTAGATAGCTTTTCAGGTTGACCTAACAAATTTAGCAACATTGCAAGACGTGTGTGGTAATTCTGACCGTTTGGATAGATAAGTCTATAGTTGAATAAACACATGTCAAATTTTGGGACCTAATTCAGTAAAATATTTTCCAATATGTTTGCATACATTTTTCTACTTTTCAAACGTCCATATATGCCCATGCATCCTCTTCTAGTCCCTAAATTAAACTTGACATATAAGATAGGGACCTTGAGGTCTACTTGTCCACAAACCTTGGGTTCCATTAGCCCCATCACATGGCAGAAACTTGGGGCATCCTGTATCAAGAGGGACTGGTTCTAAGTAACGTATGAGCTTAAAAAATATAAAATTAAATAAATAAAAGCAAAAGAATGTTTTATGGTTGCTACGCCTAGACATAGAGAGGGCAAAATGACACCCCCACCACTATGAAATACAAAAACCCCCACTCTATGTTGATGCCCATGATCTGGGGTCATGTAAGAAGGGAGTGTTCTTTACACTAATAAATAAATATAAAAGGATATAATTGAGAAAGATTTCTATAGAAAGGTCTAATAGGAAATGGTTATTTCCACTCTTGCTTTCTGTAGTTCTAGAGCATCCACTAAAATGGAACTTTTGGCCTAAAGCTAGACAACATTTAAATGTAAATAGTGATTGGGAACCCTTTTTTTCATTAAAACCCCTAATCTTAAAAAGCATTGTTCTCAAGAACGATCAAGGATGACCTGAATTTGATCACTCTTCATTCCAACATCCATCAATATTCACAGTCTGGATTAAGAATAAAAAATAAAAACAATATCACAAAGAAATTAAATAAATAGAGCCAAGAGAGGAATTAAGAGTAAGAAAGATCACCACAGGAGGAGCAGAGAAGCACAAGAATGAAGAAAAAGGAAAGTGATGAAGAAGAGAGCTTCATGGTTGCAAAGCTAAGAAGACACTTAACTGATCAGGTGGAACATATCCAGTGAATGTTCAGGGCAAATAGTTGCTTAGTATATATAGGACTAAAGATTACCTATTTTGGTAGGGGTTTAGTGGTATAGCCTTAAATGCTGGTTTCTTGTTTTGGTGATGATTAATATTAACTTGGTTGGCTCACATTTTGTTTGTTAATAAGTTAAGGACATTATTAATTTGTTATGTTAGTGAAATAAGAGGCAATAGGTATAGACCATTCGTAGCCACAACCAAAAATGTTGCATAGTGCAATAATGTTGTATGGTGCAATAATGTTGTGTATGCTTAGACACATAAGGAAGTGGAACTAGGTTGTGAAAAGACACCCATGCCTCAACTCCACTTCCCCATGTGTTTGGGCGTATGTAGGACTATTGGGTATCGTTCTTTCTCCCTCTTTTTATTCTTTCATTGTCATAAGAAATGATCTCTAAGGAGATGGCTTCGGCATCTTTTAGCTGCTCTTATGTGCCTTCCTTCAAGAGAGCCCCATGCACTTATAGAAAATTAGAAAACAATGAGTTTTCAATTATGAGGGCTAATTTTATGGTTCCTGAGATCAATTCTGGATCAAAATCAACAGGTATATAACATGTATGGACTAGCATCAGTCATTGATAGATTTAATTTACATCAAAATATAATGAATCAATAAGTTTTTTATTATGAGAGAGACCCAATTGCTCTAATTTCAAGGTTGATCCCTACTTTTTATCTATATAAAGATGGCGTTGCTACTACTGTGAAATTGCATAGAGAACGAAGTAGACAGATTGACGAAAGAGAGAAAAGCTACATAGGAATACTTTTAATAAACGATATTGATTTGGGTAATAATCAATTATCGTTATTGTTATGTTCAATGATTCATCATATTGTTCCATAAACTAAATCCATCGATTGATATCAAAGCCAATATGATCTGTAAATTTAACTATCAAGAGATCAATCCTAAACCCGATTTCGTGTTTTAAAACGTTGGCCTACTAAAACTCTTAGATTTTAAAAAATTGTGGCCTTCTTTAACTCTAATGCAAGATGGTCAAAAGATGCATTTGGAATTGGTCTCACTTTTTGGTAGTTTCAAGCATTAGTATTCAATTGATTACATGTAAACTATTTGCAAATGAAATCTTGCACTTTTCGCAATTGAAATCATCCATTACTCCTCTTCTATGTTCTAATAGAATTTTTTTAGAATGTGGGTCTTCCCTCCCTTCCATGCATGTGCCTGTATATCAACCTACCTACAAGATATATAAAAAAAATAATAAAAAAGGGAAAAGTGTCAATTTTTAATGGTAAAACTCCCTACCTTTGGCTTTGGAAGTTAGAATTCCCAACTTCCATTTTTCAATTGGCAAACTTCCTACCTAGGGCTCAGGAGGTTAAAATCTGATCTATCTATACCCACCAACTTTTGAGAGGTTGCCTACCCACTTATCACTCAATTTTACCAATTTTAAAAGGAAAAATAAATAAATAACTCTCAAGTTGGCCTACCCACAAACTAAATGATTAAATTGTAGTCAAGGATTCGCTTGTTTGAAAATCTTGAGACTTAACTGATAGGTGACAACACATTAACACTATCATGTTATCCCTACTTTCTTATTTTCCTATTATGTCTTACCATGGAAAGATGACTAATCTAGCCCGTTTGTTTGGTAGTTGCTTTAGCTATAGGTTAGATAGAATTTTGGCTGACTTTCTATCCTTATTTTTGACTTCCTCCATTAACGCTTTCATGGCACTTTACCTTATATTTCTTTTGTAAAATATCTTCTTTCTACCCAAAATGACCCCCGGGGGAGGAGTTAGGAATGTCAAAAAAATGGAAGTCAAACCCAAAAGCCCAAATTCTTTATTTGTCCACTTATCTCATTCCATTCGATTTTGGCCCTGATCAATTGAACCGATAAGATTGGACCAAAACGGACTGAATGGACCAAAACTAAAAACAAGAAACCAATTAAACTGATAAAAATCAATTCTTTTTTATTAGGAGATTTCCTAACAACCAATGGCTAACTTGAAAAAATGTATCACTTATATGAGCCCATATATCTAGAGTAGAAGAGAAGAAAGGAAAAAAACAATGCGAGGTAAATTGCATTCTTGCAGGGTGCCAAGAGGCCGAACCAACAGTAGACCATTGAAAGAAACTGGTAATTTAAGCAATCGGCATCAACTAGATCGATAGTTATCAGTTTCGGTTTAGATTTTATAGAATGACCAATTCGGGACTGATTTCATATATGCTTAAGAAATATATATATATATATATATATATGTTTAATACCCTTAGGAGGGGGAACCCCATTCTTGTTTACTCTGTCTTATGCATCGACTAATTATTGTCATTGTTGCTAGAGATAATTCTAGTAAATCTATCATGGGCAAGGTATCCCACCCCAATGGCATAAGATGGAATCTCCCACACCAAGCCAATGTGAGCATGGAAGGGGCATCAGCCTGTTCATACACAAAAGGGCCCACATGCCACGGAGGAGAGAGTGAGTGGGCATATATTGCCGATGGTGTGGCCAGCATTTTGCCAACTAAAATGTCTTTAAATTGGAAATATATTTAAATAAAATTATTCAGAAGTACCAAAAAGCCTAAAGGAGGTTTGAAGAAATTTTTGATGAACTAATTTTTTTCTTTAGAGAATGGTGTGGAGGAAAATATTTTTGACAAGATTATAAGAAAATGATGTACACTGCCGGCAGTACATGCCCTCTCACTCTCCTGAATGTATCGACCATATAAACCATGAGACTCCAATTCACCCACTGGCTTGGTGTGGAGATGTCAATACTCGTGGGCAGTGTATAGATCCCTCTCCCCATGAATGTGTATTACTTTATTCAGTTTAAAATCATCCTCTCTCCCCCTTCCAAAACTTGGGTTCCACATCACTCTTATTTAACATCCATTGATAGTTACTGATCAATAACATGATGCAACCCAAGCATCTCTCTGCAGCCATACACCTTCCCCCTAGGTTTGATTTTCTGCCCACCTTGAAGCCTACCCTCCCTAAAAAGGGGTCATATGTCTTTGTAACTTTCTTCCACTTACACCCTGTGACGAGCTCATCATCTTCACAGACCCTAAACCAACAAAGTCAAATTCCCTAATAAAGCTGTATTCATCAACCCACATAGCCACTACTCTGAATGGTCTTTAATCTATAATATTGCCCAGTTCCTTGTTAAGGAATCCCTCAAGATACCTTCATTTGCAAAGATGAAGCCAACCCAGCTGCTAAAACAGTAATCATCTCTACCTTGGAGCATGAACAGCATCAACTGAGCAATTGAATGCAAGCTATCGCTACCAACTTATATCAATAGACTTTGAAGGCATATTTAAATATCTCCACTATCAATTTCAATTATTGTAACTTTGTATTGATCACTTAAATTTGCTTGAATTCTGAGATTGCTTCATCTTTCAATAAAAACCTTAATGAATGGATATACATGCAGAGCTGATGCTAATGAACTACTATTGAAAGAAAGAATACACTAAAAGTAATTAAGATAGAAAACATGAAAGAGTATTGAAATTAATCATTTACTGCGTTACCTCGCTCTCGTGTTCTTTGTTGCAACATATTCTGGCAAGCTCAGTTTTTCTCATTTTCCTTGTTAGCATTTACTGTTCGCTTTGGTGGAGCAGGGCAGAAGCAACACTATTGCTGTTGAATTTCATTGGCTGGGATGCTTCAGTTTCCTTGCCCATGACAAGTTTGAGATAACAAAATCATCAGTCAAAACAAAGAAAAACACAAACAAATCTTCAGAAGAATTTGAACCACTGAAAAACAGAGGAACAAGTGTGCAATACATGGTAAACAAATGAGTCAATGAGGTTCCCCCAATTATGGAGAGCCCCAATACATAGTATCTATCTTCTTCTCATTAATACTCTGGATCCTCACCCCCCCCCCTCCACCCTCCCCCCTCCCCCCTCCCCAATTTGCTATTTAGGGGAAATTGGATGGCACTAGAACTGCCTTCTCCATCTCTCTACCATACACCTGTGCTCCTTCCTCCTTGTAGTCACTTTTTCATGGCCTTTTATTCTAATATCTTTGCACCTGGTTCATTATACAGATGAACGAGCAAAGAGGAATTAAACGTCTGCCACAATGCTCAACTACTGGCCTGCAAATATTAGATCAAGAGGCAAAGGCTACAGTTACAACTGGATAAGAACATTTACACACCACCAAAACCTAAATCCAATTGAACCATGGCACCATGCCAACTTATTGTACACCTCTAATGTCTGTGTCTTAAAACTCTTAAGCAAGGGTGAGTCATCTTCCATGACTTCGATATTTAAAATAAAACAGCTTAGTCACCACTTCCTGATGGATCAACATTAGATAGATAGAATGTCCAAAAAGGAGAAAAAGCAGACAGATGAGAATTCTCCAGAAAGCTGTTGGACAGTGACATGCATTTAGTAGATGAGGTTTAAAAAGTTCAACAATTACAGAGTACATAGTTCTCCAAAAATAAGCAGCAGATAAAGAGAGAGAGCTTTTAATTAAAAAAAAAATGTCAAAAATACACATTCTTGATAAACAAGTAAACATATTGCAAGAAATAATAGCCATAAACCAATAAAAATAGCTAAACCACTCTCCAAGCGGGAGTCACTTCAAACTAGCCAAAATTTTGTAAGGATTGCCTGGCTGCTAATACATTATACAGGTTATGGCATTCCAATATGAGGAGAAAGCTGCAGACAGTTCAAGTTCAACACGCTGGTCGGGTTCTCACTGGCTTCATGAACTTTAACCTTAATTCCTCTTTCTTCTGAAAAATTCACTCCAGTTGAGAGTGTAGTATTCAAGGTATCTACCCCTGTGCTATCTCAAATTCCACTTGCCTCTTTAGTGCAATCATAAAAAATAAAAATAAAGACTTGGAATATCCCTTGGGACTCAATCTTCATCATCTGAATTGTCAAATTTGATCTTCATAGACTTGGGGGCATCCGCTGTAATTTCTTTGAAGTGGGCCCCATATAGCTTGGATTCCTGCAACAAGATAGAATATCTGTTATAGTCCATTGGCAAAGATCGCATGTACAGAAACTGGGATGAGTAGAAAGAATAAGCTTCTCTCCATACACAACCTGGTTGGTAGGATGAGTAATCTTTTGAAGTGGGCCCTTGTAGCATGGATTCCTGAGGGCAATGATTGATACCAGATACATGCAACATGAATGCATGGAAACTCAACAATCCACCAAAAATATCAGATTGTTTGACCACATTAACGCATGTCCTGAATTAATGCAACAGGACTCAAGCATGGGCATATATATTTTGCCCGGAGGTGCAAAATAGTTCTTATCTACCAAATGGGAAAATCCAAGCGAACAACAGTTCTTTGTAACTCATCTTACACACTGAGAAATAGAAAAAGCACTTATACTGTAAGATCTTAGCATTTATTTCAAGCAATTAGACATCATGTTTTCGACCGAGTTTCTCTTCATCCACAGTGAAAAGATCCCGTCTTTAATGCGGTCGGATGGGACCCCAAAAGGGCAACGTCAGCTTTATACAATAGGAGGGGGGAGATTTTTTTACCACTGTGGGTGAAGAGAAACTTGAATCTTTCTCCTGTCTCATTCAGCAGATAGCTTTCTCCTGTCTCATTCAGCAGATAGCTCTGCAACTTATGCAACCCCAGGTCACAAAACCCTGCTTTCGGGTCGCTTGGGGCCCACTCAGATGAATAAATACCAAAATATGAGAATGAAAGGCAATTTCTTAATTATTTGGAAGTTAAGAACCAACAAGTATGGACTCAACTGGAAATAAACAATAAAGAGGGGGAATTTTGTGGAAATTTAGATAAAAATGGGGTATGAGATAAACACAGATATATAGGGACTGTTATATAAATATGGAGAACGGAGAACAGGGGGTTAAGTTACGTGAAGAGGCTGGCTTCAACTACTCAAACAAAGGTCTACTTTCCTACATACATCAGCTAGCGATATAAAAGTCAAATTACATAATTAACCCCAAATAACTAAATAAACCCCTACCAGCCCCTATTAGACCAAAAGCCTGGTTGGCTTCTGGTTCGTCATGGTTTGGGTTTCCAAGATCAGCTCATGCCAATCCAGCCATGATAATCTACATCAGCAACTTACCTTATTTCTTATTCTTTTCATTCTCTTAAACAGTTTTGAGTGCACCTTATGGCTAGCACACCCAGCAAGAATAATGTCATCATCCAGCAATAAAGAGGAGGCTTCTCAAGTGAGCCTTGTACAATGAAGCACCAACAGATGGGCCATAAATACTCGGTATAATCAGGGTGAAAGCAGAGAAGAATATAGGTTTCATGTTTAAGTAGGTTTTGAGGCATACTGATCTAAAATGTATCAATCAGATTTGAGACCTCAATCTATCTCGTTCTTATACACAAACTCTCTAATAGAATTAGTACAAATTTTGGTTTTTATTCAGATTCGGTCATTTTGGTTTTGATACACCTAGTCCTTAAGAGTCTGCAATCCTCAATATAATTTTCTCGCTGGTACATTTTTGTAGCCTGCCATTCCCAGTACAAATTTTCACCAAGGACTTGAAGCCACAATAGAAATAATTACTTACCAAAAATGCCAGGAATTGCAGACCCTAATTCAGGGAGCAGAAGTGATGCAGATTATTTTAAGTAGCCCTGGAAGCAACTACTGCAGAAGCAATGGGTAATGGAATTGAAGAGAGGGAAGGCATGAACCACCTGAGAAGATGAACAATCAACTAGATATATGACTAACCACACAGTCAACTCCTGTTGTGGTGGCACCCTACCCCACATGTCAGAGAAGAGCATAAAAGTTCAACTCGGAAGTCGCTGAATATTGCATACAGGTCAATGTCCGATGAGTTGTGGATGTTAATTTGAATGCTCTCAAAATGAGAAGTGACCAAAAGTTGGAAATCTTGCAACTGCCCCACATAAAGTGTTAGATAAAAAACCAAATGGACTACTCAGGTGGGGTAGAAGATTGGATCTGCAAGACCAAGACCCAATACCAATAGACGAAGAGGAAGAGTGTAGTTGCAGGGGCTCATTGCTCAAAATTAAACATGAGGTTGCACTTTAACAGTGTTCAGAAGTACACAAGAAATTCAAAATCTTTTCCCCAAGGGGAAGAGCAAAGTAGGCTTTCAGTGAAAAAGGCTCCTTTGCTTACAAACTTTTTCATGCACCTTAAGTAGATAGATAAGAAGTAATGGAACACAAAGGAAATTTAAGACATTAAGGAACAGGTAGACTAGGTATTAGATAGCTAAGGACAAACAGAAATTAAATGTATTGCTAAGGGTATTGTTGGAAATAAATATCTAAAAAGTAAAAGAGGATAAGAGAAAGTTATAGGAAACTAAATGAGAACAAAGGAAATAATAGAATAGAGGGGAGAAGTTGGAGAGAGAGGGGGTTATGGTAAATAAAAAGAAAGAAAGGGATTATCGAAAAGTGGACAAGAAGACTGGATAGTCTCCTACCTCTGGCAATCGAACCAGTAGTGGACAAACTCGACTTCGACAAGGAAAATACCTTGACTCAAGAAATCTGTCATGCCAGGGAATGGAGGTTCAATTCTGACAAATGGTCCACTAAACCCAGGTATCAATGCACTCAATTCCCACCTATGAACAGAGTTGAAACTGTGGTTATTCAAAACTTCAAATCAATGCCAACAAGAAGACGAAAATCGACAGGGAGCTCTCGGATATGGCCTTAGTGTCCGTGAATCTCCCACCTGAAGTATTGTCAGAGGGTTACCTCATATTTCCCCCAATTCCCATTCGAACTAGCATCCAAAGTGACTGAATTATCTCTGAAACTGAAATTAGTGAGACTTTTGAATGCGAGTGCTGATAGATATCACTTAGCAGCAAGGGTTTCTTTTAATTTGGTATTACCGCGCAACAGTCAGTGGGCAAGCCTGTGGCACAGCCGCACAACGGTTAAGTTGCACTATTGCAACATATTGGTCACAGGTTCAAAACATGGAAGCAGCCTCTCCCGGGAAGCAGGGGGTAAGGTTGTGTACATTTGCCCCTTCCAGACCCTGCAGTAGCAGAAGTCTCATGCACTGGGTTGCTGTTTTTTATCTCCCAACAGTGACAAGTATCATAGACAGCTATGTAATGGAGAACAGGGAAGCAAAGAAGAAGAGAAAGGAAAGAGGAAGGAAGAGAGAGGGTCTCGCTCAGAAGGGAAAGAAGGAAGAAGAAACAGATGAGAGAGAGAGAGGGGGGACGGGTCGCACAAGCCAGCAGGCTTCTTCTAACCAACTTCACTATTCCTTTTCAATCAACTACTCCAATCGTTGGGTTACATATCTATTTATAAAAACCAAAAGCAAAGATTCCTAATTACTTCCTAAAGGCTAAAACATAAACTAACAAAATAGAAACTCAATAAACCTCAAACTGGAAATTTCCCCACATGTCTAATAGCTAACCCAAAATAAAATATTACATAATATCTTCCCTGAATAAAATAAAGCTTCCCAAATATCCTACTGAACCAACCAACCATACTTGGACCCAGTTCTTGGTCAGGGCTCTTAAACATGTATGGCCCGATCCAAGTACTCTTGCATCAAAGTTGGTTACAGGGGAGGAGAAGAGCTGCATCTTTCACCTTAATGAAGCCATGGATCTTATGTTGCCTTAAGTTATACCCACTACAATATGATGTCATATATATTAAAAAAAGGACGTACCCAGTGCACGAGGCTGCTGACAGTGCGGGGTCTGGGGAGGTTCAAAATGTACGCAGCCTTGAGCATTACCCCTGCTTCGCTGAGAGGCTGTTTCCCGACTCGAACCTCTTGCACAACTCTGGGTAGCGGCACTGGGTGGACGGTCTATCCGCCCTTAAGTGGTATTACCAGCCATTCTGGAGGAGAAGTTGATTCAGCAATTTCTAGTCCTCATCTATCCAGTGTTTCATCCATTTTAGGTTCTATCAATTTTATAATAACTATCCCCAACATGCGTGGACCTGGAATGACTATGCATAGATCACCCCTATTTGTGTGGTCCATTCTAGTGACAGCATTCCCACTTTTATTCACTTCCGGTATTGGCAGGGGCAATTACCATGTTATTAACCGATCGAAACTTTAATACAACCTTTTCTGATCCCGCTGGAGGGGGAGACCCCATATTATACCAGCATCTCTTTCGGTTCTTCGGTCAGTTGGAGTAACCAAAGAAAATGGTTGAAATTTGGAGCCCAGCCGCCCAAGCATTGTCAATATACCAAATACACAAGCTATAAAAAATTCTGAGTATTTATGGCCTATGAAACAAGGGGACACCTACTTTTCTGGTCAGGTCCACTAATGTCAAACCGACAGGCATGTCGAAATTTCCAGAAACTTCATGCTTCTTTTCCCATTCTAGAAGAGAATGAAACAGAGGACAGATTCTGAGGGAAGTTTCCTATATGATTGGCTACAGAAAAAACATAATTAGGATAAACCTGCCTGCATGCCAAATCTGTGTTATACTCACCTATGTCTTTGTCCTGTTACATAGATGCAATCAAAGTGGCAATACGAAAATTTAACTGGTGGATGCCTCAATTTTATTCCCAATGTTATAAAAGAAAGTGATGAAAATAAGTCAGCGGAGGATGAAGAAGGCCTTGATCAAGATAAACAACTCTGTAGAGGGAGGTTACACCATTGTGAAGTAAGAAGCAATGTTTGGGCCCCTAATAAGACAGCCTCCTGACAATTCAAGAGCAAAATCCTTTTGCTATAGCCAACAGGTGGGACGAGGAAGGAAAGAGAATCACACACTATTCTGATGGGAACTTGTACAGATGTTGGCATTTTTGTACCATACTGTGCTTTCTGGGTCTAGAAGTTTTTAGGAGCAATGCAGCCTTTTTGGTGGAAAGTTGAGGATCTGTTTTTTCTTTCACATTGTACATCTTTGTCAATGGGGATAGTCACATCTGCATGCTACAGGATAATACTTGTAGAATTTAATCGTTGTTGGTGATCAAAAAATGAACAAATAGGGAAACTTCTACATTTTGGAAAATATATATTTGACAAAGAAAAAAACCTATTCATGTCATCTGTCGATAACAAGTATTCGACTTTACTATTAAAGGATTTGTTCTGTTCCTTTTATGCTGTATCTTGGATTCTTAGGTTTTCTAACGTCCACTTAGTTCCCATTTCAAGCAACAAGCATCTAAAACTCTAAACTGGAAAGGATGGGGAGAGGGCTGCATCAGTTAGCAGGAAGCCAGGGACTCATGTCTGCAATAGTAACTGTCTTCTAATTCAACCATGCACTTACTATAACAAACAGATCATGATGAGATTAGCAAGCTCCAGTTTCATGACATCTCCCTGAATGTGCAAGGGCTTTCTTGTCTCAACCACTTCTCTTACATATACACAATCTACAGTAAGATGGGCACCCTCCTTATCTAACTTTCAGGTGCGCCTCTTCTTATCCAAAATTCTAGCTCTCAAGATTCTGTTCCCATTATCCTCGAAACTTCAGAGGTTCTGATGGAATTTAGAACTTTGCCGTTTCTGTCTCCCCTACTACCAACATACAAATATGCAGCCACCCACACACACACACACAGAGAGAGAGAGAGAGAGAGACAGAGAGACAGAGACCTTTTTCTTCACATGTGTGCCAAATTTCATGAGGGCATCAGGCACAATCTGCCCTGCTTCTCTAAGAACATTAACAAGCTCTCCTGCAAGGCCCTGCAATGACGCAATTGAAATTCGTTAAAGGTTCAAGCAGCCTAAATTAGGAGTTCAGTACATAACATCTGAGCTAAAAAAAAAAAAGAATGTCTTAAATTTTACCTTGTTTTCATGCATGAAGAAGGTGTGAGCAACACCCTTTTTACCAGCCCGACCAGTTCTCCCTATCCGGTGAACATAGTCCTCGGTAGTGAGAGGGAAGCTGTAGTTGATCACCACTTCCACATCTGGAATATCCAATCCTCGAGCAGCTACATCAGTGGCAATCTGGAGATATATTTTCAGTTAAATAAAAAAGTTTTTTGACATTTACCAAACATACGCTTAAGAAGTTAACACAACAGGGACCACTATTCAACGATATCAATGAAACTAGTCAGCAAGGAAATCTGAACTTGTTATTACAATTCCAAAGGGGCAAGTAAAGAAAATGCTCAAGACATAAACATCTAGACATCTAAGCCTCAAGATCTATAAAATACCTCCGGTTTCCTCTTTATTCTCTCTCTGAGGACACAGTTGGTGAAAGGATGTGGATAATGGAAACATATGGTGGTGGTTGGGGGGGAGGAATATACTTTGCAAAGTTTGTTGTATTATGAACTAGTATTTTAACCTAGTGTTGATTACAAATATTTAAAGAACAGGATGAGAACAAGGCTAAGCGAGAGCCACCTAAGTTTCTTACCTCCCATTTTTCCTCACAAATATCCCTGATCTATGCTTTTGTTTATATGATGTTGGGAAAAATTTGTTTGTAACTCATTATTAGACATAGGTAATGAAATACACTGAAATAACTCTTGCTCTAAATTGATTTCCGGATACTTCTTTATAATCCTGTTTCCATTCTCTTATCAGCATGCCCAAATAAAATGGCTGACAAAAATTGTGGATAAGTAATCCAGGCAACCCCCCTAGTAACTTGGTATTTTTCACCCAAAAGCATTTTTTATCATCAGCAACAACAAAATGCTTTCATCTATTGTACGAACTGTAATCATCATGTGGACAATAATGCAGGAGTAGATTACAAGTAACTAACTCCGCAGTTTATAACCCCAAACAATACAAATAGGAGTAAGAAACAAAGAAATAATACCATCAAATAAATCCCTAAGGATACAATACCCATATAGGAGCAAAACCAGTTCAAAACCTAACCCGATAGGAGAGAGAGACCTGTTATAGAGCTGGAGAGAGAGAGGTGCGGCCAGGTCTGTAGGAGTCCGATTGAGTTGCACTCTTGGGCGTAGATAGTCCCTAGGGAGCGTACAAAACCCCCAAAGTTGAGAGGATTCTGACGGATGGATGTGAAGTTACAAGCTTTCTTGATTTTCTGACCTATGAGAGAAAACTGAGAAGAACCTTCAAGAACAACAGCTGAATGCTTCCAATAATGACTAGGTAAGGATCGTGGGAACCTTATAAGGCCTGGAATACCCTGATTGAAGACCTGGCTGAACAGAGTACAGAAGAGAAAAAGAGAGGAGATCGATCTCTCTCCTATTCCCACTAGGATTGCTGATCGGTTCTGATTTCTGGAGACTTTTATCAAAATCTGAACTATACCTCTTGAATGTTACAGTAAATAAAATAAAAGAAGAATAAAATAGATGGGGGGTTGAGAAAAAGAGAATAAAGGAAGTGGCTATCTCAGCCTAGGCTTCTCACCCACAGCTATCTCAGCTGCTCTAAGCATTTAGTTGCAAACTTTCTTTCATTCAAATCTATCCAATAATGGTACATATGCCTCTCTATTTATACAGGGGAAGTTTACAATCATACTAATACTAGGAGCTAGTTTCCCAATAGGACTAGACACTCCTACTACAACTAGGAGCTAGTTTCCCAATAGGAATAGACACTCCTACTACAATTAGGAATTCAAAATAAGACTAGGACTTGACTTTATGACTCCAACATGGAGGAGGACTAACTAACTAATAGTCCATATAAGACTTTACAACCAACTAATGGCCTAATGGGCTTTTATTATATTAAATAGCAACTAATTAAACTAATGAACAAAATCCCATTTTCCTACCTTTTACCCATATTTTAGGCCTATTAAAGTGGTCAATTTCAAAGAAAACCAATGGGATCAAAGGCCCAACACATACATAACACAACCCAAGGTTTATTTGCAATAAAATAAGCCCAAGTGAATTATCTACATCAACTCGCCCTCTCTTAGAAAAAATTCGTCCTCGAATTTTGTAAAGTGTGAGGGTGATTATATCATGGTGCACGTCCCTCTTCAAGCCATAGAAAAATTCAGGTAGCTCTTTGATAATAAAGATGTAATGTAGAATGTGAGGAGCTCGATCTTCAAAATACTTTAATGGGATAAACTCCACATGCTCAACTTCAACATCTTTGGATGTATCCATAGGGTCATCTACATATGCACCTTTGATCTCTTCTAACTTCAATGCAACATAAAGCTCTTTTGGTTCATCTATCTGGTGGTTCCCAACCGGTTCCATTGATGGTTCAAACATAACTTCATTCTTGAACTCCTTAGGATCTTCCTCTTGGCTGTTCACAATCATCACAGTTGTTGTAGTGTCAAGTTCCTCAGTCTCAACTTCACTGTCTATTGTGGCAACCTTGTTGCTTTCGACTTCTCCCACATGAGTCTCGTTGATGGGAACATCAATGACTAGTTCTTCCTCAACAATAGGAATGGCTAGAAAAATTTTAACACTAACCTCAACTTTTGACTCTAGTTCACTGGTCAGAGGTGTTTTCTTTTGTTGCTCTTTTGCAATAGAGGCCGATGATTCCTTCATGCTATTGTCAAGTGTGGGTGGCTTTTGGATATCTGGTGGAAGGAAGTACATGTTTCGTTCATGCTTAGATAGGTACATGCCTGCCAACTCATACTGCATCTCGTCCCACATTTTAAGTATACATTCTTGAGCTTGAAGTTGTCTTTCACGGACTTTCTATTGCATTCGAACACAATCACTCATCTAGGAACATGCATATTGGCGTTTTTGTGTCTCTGTTAAGTTGTAGTTGTCAAAGTACATGTCCAATTCATGCATCCATTCAAGGAATTCCCCATGAAAATAACATGGTTGATCATTAGATTGGGCAGCAGTGGATGTATTCTAATGGGAATCCTGCGGAGGGAAGAGCCTTATTTGAAAATATACAGAGAGGTATTGTATCACTCGAACTCGAAGTCCTAGGCTCATGTCCTCGAACTCGAAGTCATTTTTCATGGACTCTCCATCAATCTCTAGCATGATCAATCAACCAGGAACAAACAACTTGAAGCTTTTGTGTCTCTGTCAAGTTATAGTATTCAAAATATTCCTCCAGAGAATCTAACCAATCAAGGATGTAGAATGTATCCCTTTGTCCAGCGAAGTAACGAACTGATGGAACCATCTTCGGTTAGGCCCTGATAGATTGTTTGGAGCTTTCTTCAACTGAAGCTCTGATACCACTTAATGCAGGAATAGATTACAAGTAACTAACTCCACAGTTTATAACCCCAAACAATACAAATAGGAGTAAGAAACAAAGAAATAATACCATCAAATAAATCCCTAAAGATACAATACCCATATAGGAGCAAAACCAACCCAAAACCTAACCCGAAAGGAAAGAAAAAGACCTGTTATAGAGCTGGAGAGAGAGAGGTGCGGTCAGGGCTGCAGGAGTCCGATCGAGTTGCACTCTTAGACATAGATAGTCTCTAGGGACGGTACAAAACCACAAAAGTTGAGAGGATTCTGACGGCTGGTTGTGAAATTATAAGCTTTCTTGATTTTCTAACCTAGGAGAGAAAACTGAGAAGAACCTTCAAGAACAACAGTTGAATGTTTCCAACAATGACTAGGTAAGGATCATGGGACCCTTATGAGGCCTAGAATACCCTGATTGAAGACCTAGCTGAACAGAGTACAGAAGAGAGAAAGAGAGGAGATCGATCTCTCTCCTATTCCCACTAGGATTGCTGATCTGTTCTGATTTCTAGAGACTTTTATCAAAATCTAAACTATACCTCTTGAATGTTACAGCAAATAAAATAAAAGAAGAATAAAATAGATGGGGGGTTGAGAATGGTGAAAGAGAATAAAGGAAGTGGCTATCTCAGCCTGGGCTTCTCACTTACAGCTATCTCAACTGCTCTAAGCATTTAGTTGTAAACTTTCTTTCATTCAAATCTGTCCAATAATGGTACATATGCCTCTCTATTTACACAGGGGAAGTTTACAATCATACTAATACTAGGAGCCAGTTTCCTAATAGGACTAGACACTCCTACTACAACTAGGAATTCAAAATAGGACTAAGACTTGACTTTATGACTCCAACAGGGAGTAGGACTAACTAACTAATAGTCCATATCGGACTTTACAACCAAATAATGGCCTAATGGGCCTTTATTAAATTAAATAGCAATTAATTAAACTAATGAACAAAATCTCGTTTTCCTACCTTTTACCCATATTTTAGGCCTATTAAAGTGGCCCATTTCAAAGAAAAGCAATGGGATCAAAGGCCCAACACATACATAACATAACCCAAGGCATATTTGCAATAAAATAAGCCCAAGTGACTTATCTACATCAGACAAATTCACCCAAACATTAAGCCATGTGGTAGAATGAAGCTACAGGAAATGGTTGAAAAACCAGCATTTAAGTATTGGTTCAAAAATATTTCAGTGACTGTAAATATAAAAGCAGAAGTCTAATGCATTGGCCATACAAAAGAGAGGATAATGAAAATTACCATGTGGCCTATATGGAGGGTTCCATATTATATAACAGTTAGAATCGCAATATCAACTCTTCACAAAATCAAGAGGTAAACTTGGTTAGGTGAGCCACCTATAGAACTTTTGAAGACATAGCATGAGCATAGAGCACAAAAATCCCTCAGCCATACATCCTTCAGAGTTCAAGACTACCATATGATCTATATCAAAACATCTAAATAGCTATTAATTGTATAAATTGTCACCTCAAGAACCAGACATGTGAAAGTTTATATGAATGCTTCTAATAATGCTAGTAGTCACATCAATGAAATGCTTCTAAAAATTCTACTAGTCATATTAATGGAATGCTACTTAATATGCTAGTAGTCACATTAATGAAACTCTTATAAAAATGCTAGTAGTCACATTAATGATTTCTGCCTCTGTTGTGACCACCCATGACTGTTACATGGAAATGATAGCTTACCATCAGAGGACTGGTTCCATCCTTAAACAAAGAGAGTGCCTTTGTACGATCATGTTGAGCTTTGTCACCGTGTACAGAGACAACCTTCCAACCCCTACAATGGAAACAAAAAAACCTGCAATCAAAGTACAGCGGAGCTGATGCACTAAATTAATAACCAGGATCCTGTATTGATTGACATTGTTTCTTAAAAGACCAACCAGTTCATAATTTGACACTCTTAATGTAAATATCTACACCCATTGTCAAGAATTTTCATGAAGAGTTTTATATTATGACCACATTTTTGAAAGACTAAAAGATATAAAAAGTTTGTGGCTTTGCGATGAGTCATTAAGCAGTGAACCTATGTTATATCGGAGGCACTAAACACCCTAATGTATTTATGACCTACGGCTGCTGAAAGTATCTCTACTCTGCCTGCCTTTCCTGATGTTATTGACGATCCTCAAAAGCTCGAGGGAAGAAAAAGAACCTAGTAACCCAAGGAAAGCCAATAACAATACCAAAACATAGACTCTGAGTACTTTGAGTTCATGAAGAAATATTCTACAAGGTTGAAAAAAAAAAATCTCCTCTCAAGAAACGTGAAAGATAAAATTCTACTCCAAGATTAAAAGCGACAATAATAACAATAAAAAAGAAAATATAAAATATGGGAAAAGATCTCCGGACCACTGGGTAGGGTACGCTAGCACCTCTGTGTCTATCTCTCTACTCACATGAAACAACCTCGCCGCCCTCATAGGCATGCTTCTCTACAATGCTTGCTCAAAGAACCCTCTCCCATAAAATATATATTCCCTTAATGTCTAGCTTAAATTTATAAACCCTTATTTTTTTATATTTTCTAGTTTTACATTTTTATGCCTGCATAAGTATGAAATCAATAATTTGTCTAACTAAACATAGAATTGAATTCATAGGGGTTTAATTGTAACCTCAGAGCAAAACAATTGAATAGATGTTGATGGTCAACTCAAAAGGACATAAGATGAAAAAATAAAGCAGGGTGAATAAGTCACCTTCTTTGAAGCATATTTTCAACACGAGATGCTTCCTTCTTGTACAAGACAAAAACCAATACTCTGTTCCTGCTTAAGAAAATTATTTATATATCAACCAGAGCAGACATCAGAAAGAACGTATAAATAGATAATCAAGGAAAGATACAATCATATACATACTATAGGTTCTCCACTTAGGGAAAAAATATTTCGCCTCTATAATGATTGACATCAAAGAAAACTTCAAATATAGCAGAGATAAAGAAAAATCAAGGTATCCTAGGCATTTAGCCATTTACAACACCAGCAGTTGGGGGGGGGGGGGGTGTTCTTTCTTCTGCTTGGGAATTTTCCATCTTTCATTATACTCCGTATGTTTATATTTTACAATTTCTTTTGAATAGCAATACATTCTTACAAAGCAATGCCAAGAGTACGGCTATAGATGAACAGCAGGAGATACCTTTGGGATTTGTGGTACTTCTCTAGCAAGGCAACCAAACGTGCATCGCGTGAACGGTCTTCTATTACCTTAAGGTAGGGAAAAAAGAATGGCTCTTAAGCTCCCAACAGACACTAAATGTAGACATATTTGTCGACATAGATCAGGCACAGGCATCACCTAATGTGGAAAACAAACATACCTCTACAATCTGCATAACATCATGATTGGCAGCTAAATCCTCCGAACCCACAACCACCTGCAAAGATTTCGATGATATTTACATTTTGAAATAGGAACATTTTAAAGGTCAAAATATGTTTCAGGAGGCACACCTTGACAGGATTTGGATCCATGAACTCCTGAGCTAACTGATGAACAGAAGGAGGCCATGTTGCACTGAACATTACCATCTGGCGCACTGTACAATTCAGAAGTGCCAAATCCATCAACAGAAACATATAATAGAATAGCCCATACAGAACAACATTTCCCAGCCTGAGAGTATTTTGTAGTAAAACTCAGTTAGACAAGTTAAAAAGGAGAATTAGTTTTCAGTTAGTGGTGAAGAACGTGTAGAAGCAAGAGCAAACTTACGTAAGGAAGAGTACATGTCTAAATAAAGACCCCTACATCTATTTAGGAGAAAGAGTAACATCTCCTGGAAAGGGCTGCAAGCTGGACTCAACTTTGGGCAACAGGGAAAAGGCAGCTCATTGGCCATCTTCTGTTCTTTCTGAACAGATCTCTAGTTGGGTGGCGTAAATCCCAGAGGCAGACACCAAGGTGATAACTATAAGAAAGTTGCAACATCATGGCTTTGAAGCATCAGCACCAAAGGAGACCTTATGCCAAGAAGGTAGCAAATGGTTACAAGGCCACGGCCGCATTGGGAAAATTGTCTGGTTTATCCGAGTATCATGATTCAAAGAGCATCTCAAGATCTGGGTTGACTAACTGTCAGAAAAGTAATTTGGCATACACAAGGATTAAAGTATCGATATTGGATATCGTATAGGAATGGTAGTTTTATGAGACAGCGTATTGTACCGGAGAGACCATAGTTTTCAAGGCAATGCCTAGGTGTCCAGGACCAATTGCTGCAAGGTGCCTTAGCCGCCTAGGAGATGCCTTGTTCGTTTTGCCAAGATTCTTTACCCCCTCCAATGCCTAGGAATCCCTAGATTCTTGACAACTATGGGAGAGACAAAAGATATGCTAAATTACGCATGGAAATGCTCATGCAAAATGCAGTTATAAAGAATAATACATCAGAAATTAGTAATTAGGTCCAGTGCACATTGCAAAATGCAAATTGCATTTGTCAACAGAGTTCTACATTATCTGTCCTTCCCCATTCTGAGATATGCTATCTAATTTATCCTTACTGGTTTCTATCATTTAATACCTGGTTAAACAACTTGCAGATGCTCTTTTTTTAATCAATTTTCAGAATACAGTGTTTGCTAACCTGAATCTGTTTGGTCTATCAGATCAAGACCAAACTAAGCTTCGGCTAGGGAAGGTTATTTTCAAATTTGGATTCGGACAAGGCTTCAGCTAGGGAAGGCTATTTTTGGGCTTCGAATGAGGTGGCACTCTGAAAAAGCTTCCACTAGGGATAGGCTATGGGAGGGCTAGGCTGAGGTGGCACTCTGATAGAGCTTTCATTGGGGATAGGCTAAGGGAGGGCTAGTCTGAGGTGGCACTCCGACAGAGCTTCCGCTGGGGATAGGCTAGGGGAGGGCTAGGCTGATGTGGCATTCCAACAAAGCCTCTGCTGGGAATGGCTATTTCTAAAAAAAAAATGGATTGACCTAAAAATGGATTGAAGATCCTCAAAGCCCTAAAGAACACTTTGAAGATCCAAGCAGAACTCCAGATCTTGACAAATATCTCTTCGTAAACCCGAAGAACCTCAAGGGGGGAGGGATTTCTACTTTCGGTAAAGATCAAGAACACTCAAAAACATGCTTTTTTTGAAAAAAATGGATTGAACTACAAACTTGGACTGATGATCTTCAAGATCCTGAAGAACACTTCGAAGATCCGAACAAAATTTTGAATCTTGACGAAGATCGCTTTGAAGACCTAAAGAAACTCAAAGGGGGAGGGAAGGAGGAGAGAGGGTAGAGCTCCACTTCCTAAGTGGGGTTGTGATTTTTTGTGTGTTAAATCCAGAGGGGGTTATTTATAGTATTTTCGAACCCAAGGGGAGGAGAGAGAGTTCTTTTAAGCACTGGACACAAGGGGGGTCTTTAGACTAAAGTGGGTGAAAAGGGTTTTTTAACCAATGAACAAAAGGGGATTTTTGGACTAAAGTGGGTAAAAAAGGGTTTTTTTAACCAATGAACAAAAGGGGGGTTTTGGACTAATGGAATGAGAGAGAAATTTTGGCCAATGGGTAAAAAGTGGGTTTTTGGACTGATAGGAGGTTGCAACATAGGGTACACTAGCGGAGTAGTGCATACGTGAAAATGGGTGAAGAGGAAATTTATTCACCCACTGGGCTAGTGGAATGCAAATCCCAGTACCTAACGGCAGCACACAAGGTTGCGTTGAAGTGCAGGGGGTATGGCTGCCACGGTTGCACGAGAGGGCAAGCAATGTGCATAGGGTGTGCAGGCAATGTGCAAGGGTGTGCGAGAAGTGGCATGGGTATGCGGTATATGGTATGCTGGGCAGGTAGCATGGGTGTACGGCACATGGCATGCGTGGCAAGCAGCATGAGTATAGTGCGGGCAAGGGTGCGGGTAGCAACAGCCAGTGGGCGCACGGGCTGCAGCTAGTGTGTCACACCCCGTTCACACTGAACCGGAGCGGTGACCAAGTTAACACCGGTTAACCCAAACCTGCCAGGATCATCAGATACTGTATTCCACCACAGCATACACACACTAACATAAGTTCATCAGATCAGTGGAAGACTAAGTTTTACCTGTGGATAAATCCCATATACTTGATACCCGAATTGTGACACAATAATTATATACATGTGGGCCCGAAGGCATGATAATTACACAATAAAAGTACAATTCATATATCAAGCATATACAGAAAATCATCAAAACAGTCAGAGTGCACAGCTTGGCTCGGTTTCAAGGCTGGAGCTCAGCTCGGCATCAAGGGTTGAGCCCAGCTCGGCATCACATAGAAGAGCTCAGCTCGGCCTCAGAAGTGCTGTCCCGCAGCACAACTCTCACACGAGCAGTCGGCGCCGTGCCCTAACTCCTCAGGGGTCCACCAGTCCTCTTAAGGAAACTTGACTGTGGGACCCACCCCATACTCCTCAGATGCATGACCTGTAAAATCATCTAAAAAAAAGGGTGTACACGTGGGATGAGCTCACTAGCTCAGTAAGTAGAAAGATGGACCACACAGCAGTCCACACATCACAACACATCATATGCACTACATGCCATGCTATACATTTTAAATCACATCCACCTAAGCAACATTACTAAGTCCTTGGTTTTAGTGCTACTACAACCACAGTGCGCGTATACTCCGGGTACGAGCCGCGAACTCCCTCCCGCGATACGCCCATAGGCTGTCGGAGAAGGCCCACCGTGAGTACTCGGAAAAGTAAAGACAATGCCGTCCACCGGCTCTCAACAGAAATGTAAATGACTGAAAATAAAGGTGCTGACTCCAGCAATTTAAAAGCAGTACGATTGGCCCTCTTGAATGTACCACCGGGGTTGCCGACTGTCCTACATGACCCGTCGGGCGTAATGCCTAACCGCCACAGTGTCCGACAACCGCGACCCCTGCTTCCCCCCAAATGGTAACCCAACACCTTAACCCCTGTTGGGAAGGGTCGTAGCACGGGATGGTGAGAATCCTAATACCGCATGCTCCTATATGACAATAGTACGATTGCATAGTGCCACCATGTCCCATTCCACGAGCCACCAATGCATTCGTTTCCAAGCCGACTATGGCATCTAGTCTATCAATGCATTATGCACCATGATGTCCACATTCAACATATAAACATCTCATTCAATCGGCATTCGAAAAGTAAACATAGCACATATGCGCATCAATGTGTGGAATGACTAATCTACATAGCATATTCATGATGACATGACTAGATTAGATATATTTAAATGAATGCCAAACAATGCCTTGAAACAAGGCCAAACGTCCTCTCTCCACTTACCTGTAGCATACAAAGATTCCCGTTCGGTACGGGTGAGATCCGGTACGAATCGGGTAGGATTTGGTGAACCTAACATAATTGAGCAGGGTTAGTACTTCACCATTTTAGGATCAAAATTAATGAAATCCGATGACAAAATCATGTTTAGAACATCAAAAGGTCACACGTCCGATTTGGGTTCGATCGGACATAAGGATCACCTTCTGGCCACACAGGTGGGTCAGACAGGTGGGCTGTCTGGCCCACCGATCCTACCCGTCGATCCGGGTAGGGGCCCACCGGTTGTACCCACCGGTGCTACCCACCCGTCTTGGCGGAAAAGACACTGTTTCTTCCCCATTTTCTCCATTCTTTGGGGAATCAAATGGGGCTTTTCCCCACCCATTCTTCACACCTTCAAGGTCCTATAGGATGGTTCTAACCTAGATCTAGGTTAGATTCAAGTGAGGGAAACCATCTTACCTTCTTTACTCAAGAACGACTTCAAACCCTCCAACCACTTCAAACCCACAATGTTCCTTCCACCTTGTCAATATCTCTTCAAATCCTTCAAGATCAACACATAAATCATCTATTAAACCTTAGATTCATCATTTCAAAGGAGATTTACAAGATCTCAAGAAACCATACTCGAATCAAGGGTTTTAAAGCTTGGGTATGGTGAATGTTCACAAAACCCAACTTTGCTTACCTCTAACTGTAGATCTAGAGTTGAAGATCACTCTCCCGGCACCGGAATGGGAAGATCCAGCTTTGGCGCCGCTAAAATCCCTCTTTTCTTCCTCTTTCTTCTCTTCCTTTCTTCTTCCCTTTCTTTTCTCTCTCCTCTTTACTCTTCTCACCAACGTACGGGGTAATAAATGGAAGGAAAAGAAAATCATAAAGCCTTATATACCATTCCTAATTAAGTGAATAGTGCACTTGGATGGGTCACTCAGGTGGGTGGGTGTACCCACCTGTCCTACCCACCTGAGGGCCAAACTTGGGATTTTGACCGGGTTCGAGCCTCGTCGCGAACCCCACCCCCGGCATACGATGTAGCATACGTATATACCTTAAAATACGGATATAATACCTGCTTTATCCGTACATAGCCTTATGGTATGTGCATGTACACGGCTTGGGCACTCCTGTCTCTTCTGGCACTGGCTCAGACTTGTCGGGCCAGCCGGTGTTTAAGGTCACCCGTGCCATCATAGCCCATAAGGAACCCGCTCTAACATCCTCTGGCTCGGTTCCTGCATGTTAAACCGGTTCAACCGGTTAATCAGACCGGGTTTAAAAAGTAGGGTATTACATTACCCCCCCTTCTGAAAAATTTCGTCCTCGAAATTGCGTACCTGGTTGGTCAAAAAGATGAGGGTACTTGGCTCATATTTCATCCTCTACCTCCCAAGATGCTTCTTCAAGTGAGTGACCAGCCCATCGCACCTTTACATAGGAAATGGAGCGGTTGCGAAGGGTTTTCACCTTCCGGTCCAAAATTTCAGCTGGCTGTTCTGTGTAGGTCATATCAGCTTCTAGGTGTTCTGGTTCCACGGGTAGTACATGAGATGGATCATGCACGTATCTCTTCAGCATGGATACATGGAATACATTGTGAACATCCCCAAGCAAAGGTGGCAGAGCAAGCATGTAGGCTACTGAGCCAACCCGGGATAAGATCTCAAATGGTCCAATGTATCTTGGGCTCAACTTCCCCTTTCTGTGAAACCTTTGCAAACCCTTAGTAGGAGAGATCTTGAGAAATACCTTTTCTCCTGGCTGAAACTCAATATCTTTTCTGCGGGTGTCCGCATAGCTCTTTTGACGGAACTGAGCTGCTTTAATCTGCTCTCTAATAACGTCGACTTTGTCACAAGTCATTTGTATCATTTCAGGTCCTAACATTCGACGTTCACCTACCTCATCCCAATACAAAGGAGTTCTGCATTTTCTGTCATATAATGCCTCATACGGAGCGATCCCAATTGTAGCTTGGTAACTGTTATTATATCCAAACTCCATAAGAGGTATATATTCTTCCCAACTGCCACTCATCTCCATTGCACATGCCCTGAGCATGTCTTCTAACATCTGTATGGTTCGCTCCGACTGACCATCTGTCTGTGGGTGAAAAGCTGTACTCAAATTCAGTTGTGATCCCAAGGCACGCTGTAAGCTTTTCCAAAATCTGAAAGTGAACCTTGGGTCCCTATCTGAAACAATGCTCACTGGCACTCCATGTAAACGCACTATGTTGTCCATATAAAGTTGTGCTAGTTTGGTCATGGAGAACTTGGTCTTGATAGGAATAAAATGAGCAGTCTTGGTAAGCCGATCCACAATCACCCATATCGCATCCATTCCCTTAGGTGTACTTGGTAGTCCGGTGACGAAGTCCATTGTAATCCTTTCCCACTTCCATTCTGGTACTGGGAGTGGCTGAAGAGTACCATAAGGTCGATGCCTTTCAGCTTTTACTTTCTGGCAGGTAAGACAAGTCGCCACATATAAAGCTATGGTGACTTTCATGCTTGGCCACCAGTAACTTTGTTTGAGGTCTTTGTACATTTTGGTACTTCCTGGGTGAAGTGAGTACTCGGAGCTATGTGCTTCTCTCACTATCTTATCTTGTATATCCAAATCATCGGGTACACACAATCTGTCTCGAAACATCAATGCCCCATCACTGGCTAAAGTAAAATCTGGGTCGTTTATTGTTTGGTCTTGAACTTTAACTCTGATCCGCTGCAATTCAGGATCTAAAGGTTGCTTCATTATCACCTCTTGCCTAATTGTCGGATGCACCTGTAGAGCCGTCAAGGATACAGTCAACCATTTAAGGTTTTCTGGTTGAGGTTCAAGCTCTGTTGCCCCTTCATACAAGAGGGTTTCATCCATTAGCATCGCCTCTTGCACGAGTGGTGAGCTGACTGCTAAGTATGAGAGCGACACAGTCTGTGTCTTCCGACTCAATGCATCTGCCACTACATTAGCCTTGCCGAGATGATACTGAATATCGCAGTCATAATCCTTCATGAGTTCAAGCCATCTTCTCTGTCTCATGTTCAGATCCTTCTGGGTAAAGAAGTATTTCAGGCTTTTGTGATCACTGTATATCTCACACTTCTCCCCATACAAATAATGTCGCCAGATCTTAAGGGCAAAAATGACTGCAGCTAGTTCCAAGTCATGAGTGGGGTAGTTCTTCTCATACTCCTTTAGTTGTCGGGATGCATACGCTATTACCTTACCGCGTTGCATGAGAACACAACCCAAACCAACTTTGGAAGCATCGGTATAAACTGTCATTCCACCTGTGCCTTCAGGAATAGTCAGCACAGGGGCAGTCATCAACTTTTCTTTCAATTCCTGGAAGCTCTTCTCACATTCCTCTGCCCAGTCGAATTTCACACCCTTTTTAGTCAACTTGGTCATTGGTGCTGAGATCCGAGCAAAATTCTCGATGAAACGCCGGTAGTATCCAGCCAAACCCAAGAAGCTTCTAATTTCGGTAACATTCTTGGGGCTTTCCCATTCCACTACTGCTTTCACCTTAGCAGGATCTACCTCGATTCCAGCTTTAGACACTACATGCCCCAGGAATCCAACTTGTTCAAGCCAGAATTCACATTTACTGTACTTGGCAAACAACTGTTGATCCCTCAATCTCTGTAACACCATCCTCAAGTGTTGAGTGTGCTCCTCTTTGGTCTTGGAGTAGATCAAGATATCGTCAATAAAAACAATTACCCATTTGTCGAGCACATCCTGAAATACCCGATTCATTAGATCCATGAATGCTGACGGTGCATTGGTTAACCCGAAAGATAACACTAGGAACTCATAGTGACCGTATCGAGTCTTAAATGCTGTTTTGGGTATATCACTACTCTTTATCTTGAGCTGATAATAGCCGGACCGAAGATCTATCTTTGAAAATACTCTGGCTCCCTGCAACTGATCAAATAAATCATCAATGCGTGGCAATGGATACCAATTCTTAATGGTTAGCTTATTCAACTCCCGGTAATCTATGCACATACGCAAACTACCATCCTTCTTCTTGACAAACAACACCGGGGCACCCCAAGGTGAAACACTTGGGCGAATAAACCCCTTTTCTAATAACTCCTGCAACTGCATCTGCAACTCCTTCAATTCAGCTGGTGCCATCCTGTATGGAGCCTTAGATACTAGAGCTGCTCCAGGAGTCAAGTCTATGGCAAACTCCAACTCTCTATCAGGTGGTAAATGCATCAAATCATCTGGGAAAACATCGGGAAACTCTTTAACCACCTTTACTTCTTCTAGAGGTGTAACTCTTGCATCAACATCGAGTACCGAGGCTGTGAAACCCTGACATCCACTTTCTAGCAACTTTACCACTTGAAGAGCGGAGACAAGGACCTTCCTCACCCTTTTCATTGTATCTGCTTGGTATACCCATTCTTTCCTTTCGTCATCTGTCACCTTAATCAGCCTTTCCGCACAGATCACATTAGCTCGATGAGCCGACAACCAATCCATACCCAATATAACATCAAAATTCTGCATATTGAATTTAATGAGTTGTGCATCAAAGTTCTTCCCACTAATCTCCACTGGGCACAACCCATACACTTCCTTCAACTGTGCAATTTTACCAGTAGGCATACTAACAATCATTCCATGGTCTAGGATCCTGGGTGACATCCCAAGTTTCCCTACAAATCTCTTAGATGTGAATGAATGAGTAGCTCCTGAATCAAATAAAACATAGGCTGGTATGCCTGATATGGGTAGGATACCTAGTATAGCAATGCATATAATTTCAGCAGGTCATCAATATTAATCATAATGAAATTCTTAATTTATAATGTACCTGCAACTACTTCTATACTGGCTTCAGCTTCCTCGGCTGATAGAGCATACATCCTTCCCTGCGGTTGATTTCCCCGAGGCAAGGGAGGTCGGTACGCAGAGGGCTGACTGGAGTGCAAGGCTGGTCTGGCCCGACAGTCTTTTGCATAATGCCCATATGAATGGCAGTTGAAGCAACGAATCTGAGACGTCGGAACTGGAGCGGGGCCCCTCTGCACCTGACCCATTACAGAGGGAGGTCGAGGTGGCCTTGGAGCTGTAGGTGCCACACTAGTGTTCGGGCGAAAAGAGGTGGAACCCGAACCACCAACTGGCCTAGGAGGGTAGCCAGATGGCCTATAAGGCTGCCTATACATAGGCCCAGAACTGTATGATCCGCGGTATGCCTTGGAGGAATTTCCCATGTCTGGGAATGGATTCGTTCTCTTCCATAGTCCAGGGGTGAGGGACTGTTCACCCTTTTGCTTATCTTCCATGGTCTTGGCCTTCTGTACAATCTGGCCATATTCGCTCAAATCCAAGACCTCAAGCACAGACCCAATAGATGCTTTTAGGCCTTTTAGGAACCTTGCTGCCTTCTCTTCAGCTGTCCTCATATGCCTTGGGGAAAAATGGAACAAACTCTCGAATTGTTGTTGATACTCAAGGACAGTCTTACCTCCTTGAGTTAAGGCCATGAACTCAGTCTCCTTTCGGTCTCTGAAACTGCGCGGATAATGGTTGTCCAAGAACAACTCCTTGAACTTCTCCCAAGTGGGTTCTGGATGAGCAGCCAACAATATAGGCTTGGAGGCTTTCCACCAAGAATTTACCTCTTTCTTGAGTTGCAACCCAGCACAAATGAGTTTCTGGGCATCCGTGCACTCAAGCACCTCAAATATCTTCTCTAATTCTTGGATCCACTGATCCGGTTCCAGAGGATCACTCCCCACCTTAGAGAATACAGGTGGTAAGTTCCTCTTGAACGACTCCACTACCCTTGATGTATTACTCGTCGTCGGGAAGTTAGGAGCATAGGCAGGATAGTAGGAGTATGGAGGAGGCATCCCATACTAAGGAACACCGAATGGTGGGATTGGAGGCGTACCTCCCACTTGTGGTCCCGTTCCCGACCCTACAGGCGGGTCCTGTGGAGTGAGTACCCGGGGAGGTTGACCCGGTTGAGAAAAGTCCAATTGTTGCTGGATGGCAGTCATAAATGCTTGCTGTTGCTGAAGCATTTGTTGCTTGAAAGCTTGTTGGGACTGCTGAATTATTGTAGCAACATCTCCCGGTGTGATGACCGGTGGAGGGTCCGGGAGTGTAGTCATAGGTGGGTCCCCATGTGCCCCACCCTGACCAAGGGTCTCTGGAGGTAGTGGAGGTGAGATTTGCCCCACAGAGCGGGACCCCCTGGGATTTTGTGGTCGATCGACCCGACGAGGACCCCGCGAGGTACCTCGGGCATTACTACCGGATCTAGTACGTACCATCGTATCCTTGTACCTGGAATACATCACACACCATATTGGTTAAACACCGTAGAATTGATTTCGGCACACAATCATATGCCATTACATGAGGTGTTGTAGTGTATGATAGCCTGTAAATAATCGCAGCTAAATTCCAAGATACAGGCAAAGTCCCCAACAGACATGTCAATGGTCCCACTTGACCATAGCATATTAATCATAGGAATAATATCAATATTGAAAATCAATGAAATCATGCTAGGAGGAGAGAAGGGAAAAAGAAAAGAAAAAAAAATTTTCAAAATTTCCCAACTGTCACAACCGGTGGGCTGCACCGACGGGTAGGGGCCCGTCGGTTGAGCCCGCCGGTCCTAGTACCTCACACCGGCGGGTGGCACCTGTGGGTAGGGGCCCGCCGGTCATACCCACCGGTCTTGCCCGTGTAAAAACACGAACAGGGCCCTACAGACCCTGTTATGTCTGTCCTTTTCCCAAACTCCTTTTCTCTTTCCTCCTTTCTTCCTTGGGCGATCTTGGAGGTCTCCTCGGTGCTTCTACTCGCGGGTCCACTCATCAACTCGGCGGTTTAGAGAAGAGTCAACTCTCCCTTCTTCAAGTAAGTTTCTCTTTTTTTTCCTTTTCTCAGAATTTCCATATGGGTAGAATGCGTGCATAAGCTTTGCCTTTTGGGTTTCCTTTTCATATTTTTCACCATAGAATAGTATTTCCATGTGATTGTGATGCTTCTACTGTGGTCATTTGTAGTTTATAGGAATTTTGTCTCTTCATTTGGAGAAAACCCCAATTTGTGCCCTAGGTTTCCAAATTTGGGGATTTCTTCAATTCTCACTCTTTTTCTCCAATTGATGACTCCTTTGTGATGCATTCCATTTGATTTGTGCTAGATATGCTTTAGATTTCATAGATTATCCATTATGCTTGGAATCCCCATGTATTCCCATGAAAATCCCTCTTTTGTATTGGTTCCCTTGGTTTTCATCCCATACTTGCATTCATGGAATTCCATAGTCTATTTGGGTATGTTCTTGCACTTTCATGATCCCGCTACTATGGCATTTTGCTCTAGACCTAGGGTTTCAAGCTATTCTCCATTATGTTCGAATTTGCACATTGGACTTGAATTCCCTCGTTTTAGTTATGCTCTTTGCTTTTGCTGTCATTTTACTGTTTTGGCATGTTCCTCCGCGTTGTAACCTACCGTGCTTCATGCCATAGGTTTCCTATCGCTCCTAGATTGTCGCCGTTCCCATTTTGCATGAATTGGGTTTTGGATTTCCTCTTTTTAATGCTGCTGTCATTTTCCTTTCTGTACTAACCCTACTTTCTTTTCTTATTGCCAGGATGTCGTCACGCACCGGCAAGGGACCATCTTCCTCTGGCGTTAGACGTAAGACCACCGCTTCTAAGCGGAAGAGTGAGGAGACCAGCTCTTCAGCTCCTCGCACAGGGAGACCCGCACCTGCCCAGTCTGACCCTTCAGACTATGATGAGGAGCACTTCCTTAGTGCAGAGGCCGCAGCCAACTGGCCCAACTTCCTGAAGGGGTCAGTGATGATGGAGAAGACCGTGGTAGTCGAGGACTTCCACAAGGCTAGGCTTCAGGAGAGATTCTCAGCATTGGGCTGGGACTCTATTCTTCATGTAGACCGACCGTGCTACGAGCAGCTCGTCTGTCGGTTCTATTGTAACCTGGAGGTGTCGTATCCGTACGGGGAGTTCACCATCAGCAGCTTGGTGAAGGGGGTGGACATCCAGTTGACGGTGGGCACCTTGGCCAGTATCCTGGGTATAACGGCGGTGGAACACCGATACTACAGTCCCCCCAGGAGTAAGCCTCAGGGACCGTTCATGAGCCTGGCGACACCGGACTTCATCTACGAGACCATCTGCGGCAGCAGTAACCGCCCGGAGTCCGAGACGTCCTTCTATCTTGAGGTTCGTCTATTTGCCCGGTTGGTCCAGTTCAACCTGCTCCCCAGAGGAGGTCATCGGAATCGGGTGAGTTTCATGGCGGCTTTCATCGCATTCTGCATCTTCACGGCCGCAGAGGGAGGCGGCGAGCACTTGTGCCTCCCCTACATTATTCTCAGGACGATGGAGCACCATACTTCCCACCCAGAGGATGGAGGATTCCCTTACGGCAGGATCCTCACTAGGATCTTCGAGTTCTTCGGGGTGGATCTGAGCAGTGAGGAGGGGAAGACTCTGGCTGATAGGTTCGACCGGAGAAACCTCCTGAGGATGGGTCTCCAGACCCTTATGGATTCACCTCCGAGATCAGGAGCTCAGAGAGGTAGGGGTAGGAGGGCTGCCCCAATGGAGGATGTCCCCATGGGAGAGGAGTCCAGTGAGGAGGATGAGGACTACGTTCCTCAGGACGAGGAGGAGGATCTGATGGGTGGCAGCATCCCTGAGGAGGCGCCTCAGGAGTCGAGAGGTCCTGGCCCTAGTTCTTCCAGAGCTGCAGCCTCACCACCTGGGAGTGGTGCCTACGACTTCGAGGGCATGACGGCCTCCATGCGGGCCTTGCAGGATGGCCAAGTTCAGCTACTGAGGCGGCTGGACGAGATTGTCTCCAGGGAGGAACGCATTATGGAGAGGCAGACCACCTTGGAGGATTCCTTCCTTCGGCTGGGTCAGGACTTAGACACCACGACCAACGCTATCTCAGCAGATTTTGGCCGGCTTCGGAGGGAGGTACGGTTGGTGAACGCGAGGTTCGATTATTACGATCATCGCCTCAACGTCAACTCTAGGCCTTCGGCGAACGTGGTGATCATCGACGACGATGACGATGACCAGTGAGGGCTTGGCTCACCCACACCAGTTCTTTACCTGTTTCCTCTTTTTATAGACCTTGTTGTATATTTTATTTGTTCTCATTCCTTGTATCTGTATTGTAACTGGTTTCATTTATGGAATGACAAAATTTTGGATAGTAAATTTTGTGGTGAATTCATATGTTAAGTACTTGTGTGGTTTTGTTGTGATGTATTTTGCTATCTGTGCTCTTTGTTATATTTATTATCTGTTGTTTATCAGGTATTTGTGTAAAATTTTTTTTGGAAATTCCATTTTACGCCATTATGCTGCCGAAATTTCATCGAAATAGTACTTTATAGGTTATAGTACCAACCTAATTACCTTTTATCTACACTCACGTATGCCATGAATGTAACATATAATGCAACCCCTTTTTATACTTTCTTTCTTTGGCTTTTAACCTTTAAAGCTTTTATATTAACCCAACCCCATTTTCCTATTATAGAGTCTACGGGATTCTAATGGTATGCTGTGAGTGGAGCAGAGCATCACGCTCTAATACCACCGTTTGTCACACCCCGTTCACACTGAACCGGAGCGGTGACCGAGTTAACACCGGTTAACCCAAACCTGCCAGGATCATCAGATACTGTATTCCACCACAGCATACACACACTAACATAAGTTCATCAGATCAGCGGAAGACTAAGTTTTACCTGTGGATAAATCCCATATATTTGATACCCGAATTGTGATACAATAATTATATACATGTGGGCCCGAAGGCATGATAATTACACAATAAAAGTACAATTCATATATCAAGTATATACAGGAAATCATCAAAACAATCAGAGTGCACAGCTCGGCTCGGTTTCAAGGCTGGAGCTCAGCTCGGCGTCAAGGGTTGAGCCCAGCTCGGCATCACATAGAAGAGCTCAGCTCGGCCTCAGAAGTGCTGTCCCGCAGCACAACTCTCACACGAGCAGTCGGCGCCGTGCCCTAACTCCTCAGGGGTCCACTAGTCCTCTTCAGGAAACTCGACTGTGGGACCCACCCCATACTCCTCAGATGCATGACCTGTAAAATCATCTAAAAAAAAGGGTGTACACGTGGGATGAGCTCACTAGCTTAGTAAGTAGAAAGATGGACCACACAGCAGTCCACAAATCACAACACATCATATGCACTACATGCCATGCTATACATTTTAAATCACATCCACCTAAGCAACATTACTAAGTCTTTGGTTTTAGTGCTACTACAACCACAGTGCGCGTATACTCTGGGTACGAGCCGCGAACTCCCTCCCGCGATACGCCCATAGGGCTGTCGGAGAAGGCCCACCGTGAGTACTCGGAAAAGTAAAGACAATGCCGTCCACCGGCTCTCAACGATTGGCCCTCTTGAATGTACTACCGGGGTTATCGACTGTCCTACATGACCCGTCGGGCGTAATGCCTAACCGCCACAGTGTCCGACAACCGCGACCCCTGCTTCCCCCCAAATGGTAACCCAACACCTTAACCCTGTTGGGAAGGGTCGTAGCACGGGATGGTGAGAATCCTAATACCGCATGCTCCTATATGACAATAGTACGATTGTATAGTGCCACCGTGTCCCATTCCACGGGCCACCAATGCATTCGTTTCCAAGCCGACTACGGCATCTAGTCTATCAATGCATTATGCACCATGATGTCCACATTCAACATATAAACATCTCATTCAATTGGCATTTGAAAAGTAAACATAGCACATATGCGCATCAATGTGTGGAATGACTAATCTACATAGCATATTCATGATGACATGACCAGATTAGATATATTTAAATGAATGCCAAACAATGCCTTGAAACAAGGCCAAACGTCCTCTCTCCACTTACTTGTAGCGTACAAGGATTCCCGTTCGGTACGGGTGAGATCCGGAGCGAATCGGGTAGGATTTGGTGAACCTAACATAATCGAGCGGGGTTAGTACTTCACCATTTTAGAATCAAAATTAATGAAATCCGATGACAAAATCATGTTTAGAACGTCAAAAGAAGGTCACACGTCCGATTTGGGTCCAATCGGACGTAAGAATCACCTTCGGGGCCACACGGGTGGGTCAGACAGGTGGGTAGTCTGGCCCACCGGTATACCCACCGGTTGGGACCGGCGGGTAGGGGCCCGCCGGTATGGCCAGCCGGTTGTACCCGCCGATAGGGCCAGGGGCCCCTGCTAGGATCGACGGGTAGGGGCCCGCCAGTTGGGCCCACCGGTAGGGCCACAGGCCGGTAGGGGCCCACCGGTTGTACCCACCGGTCTTGGCGGGAAACACCCTGTTTCTTCCCAACTTTCTCCATTCTTTGGGGATTCAAATGGGGCTTTTCCCCACCCATTCTTCACACCTTCAAGGTCCTGTAGGATGGTTCTAACCTAGATCTAGGTTAGATTCAAGTGAGGGAAAACCATCTTACCTTCTTTGCTCAAGAACGACTTCAAACCCTCCAATCACTTCAAACCCACAATGTTCCTTCCACCGTGTCAATATCTCTTCAAATCCTCCAAGATCAACACATAAATCATCTATTAAACCTTAGATTCATCATTTCAAAGGAGATTTACAAGATCTCAAGAAACCATACTCGAATCAAGGGTTTTAAAGCTTGGGTATGGTGAATGTTCACAAAACCCAACCTTGCTTACCTCTAACTGTAGATCTAGAGTTGAAGATCACTCTCCCGGCGCCGAAGCTGGCGCCGAAATGGGAAGATCGAGCTTCGGCGCCGCTAAAATCCCTCTTTTCTTCCTCTTCCTTCTCTTCCTTTCTTCTTCCCTTTCTTTTCACATTCCTAATTAATTGAATAGTGCACTTGGATGGGTCACTCAGGTGGGTGGGTGTACCCACCTGTCCTACCCACCTGAGGGCCAAACTTGGGATTTTGACCGGGTTCGAGCCTCGTCGTGAACCCCACCCCTGACATACGATGTAGCATACGTATATACCTTAAAATACGGATATAATACCTGCTTTATCCGTACATCGCCTTATGATAGGTGCATGTACACGGCTTGGGCACTCCTATCTCTTCTGGCACTGGCTCGGACTTGTCGGGCCAGCCGGTGTTTAAGGTCACCCGTGCCATCATAGCCCATAAGGAACCCGCTCTAATTTCCTTTGGCTCAGTTCCTACATGGTTAAACCGGTTCACCCGCTTAATCAGACCGGGTTTAAAAAGTAGGGTATTACAAGTACATATAAGGTTTGTGGAGTCCATCCATAGAAAGACCTCGTGTACATTGAGTGTTGATCTTAGTGATTAATGTTCCATTATCAGTGACTTAATAATTATAGAAGTGTACATGTATCTACAACTGCCGGTTTAAAAAGATTTATTATCAAAATGGTTTGCAAGAAAAATATTTTTTTTTGTTAATATAAAAATATTATCTATTTTTCTCTTTTTGCAAAAACTAATTTTGATTTATGAAATGGACATTTTAGTATTTTTGTTCCCTTTTTCTTTTTGGGTCATTAGAAGGCTAGCTTCTCACCTGGGAGTTGGACTTTATGGCTGGTCACCTCCACCCTAGAGATATATATATATATATATATCTCAAGGTCACACATGCAATGGGACTTTTGGAAGCTCAAAATACCAGGTTGTGATATATCTGTCCAGTTGGGGTGAGCACCCTAATTGCGTGTGAGTTCCTTGGATTTTTGGTGGCTTCAGCCTATTGTGATCATCTTCTATAAACACCTACAAAATCTTTTACAAAGGTTGAATCTTTATCTCCAAAAAGGTATGTCAATTTTTATTAATTTTATTAGTCTTTCATCCTTGTAAAAAATCAATCTTATGATTTTTCTGTTTCTTGAGTATGTATCATACGATTCTTAAGGGCTATTTTTCTAATAGAATTTACTTAGTTTTTTTGATCGACGATAATCCATGTTTGTAGAAGAATCATTTGCCTATGAGAGAGTTTGCATTCAATTATTCAGCCAACCGTTCAATCAGTTATAGTCCTTTCATGATAATATGTGGGAACCAACCGGCAATGGCATTAGATCTTGTACCTATACACTTTCAAAGCAATCCTTTGATAGAGATTAGAGACTGATGAATTGATTACACAGTTGAAGTTGATCCATGATGTTGAACATAATCGTTTGTATGCTGATACAACCAAATTGATCTCTCAGTAGGGAAAGGACACGTGTCACCCCCGGGACACGTGTCGCCCACCAGATAAGGATTCTAAGGACTCAATCTCGCTCGATCACGTCGTTTGCATGAAGGGAATATTCCCCACAAGAAGGACGGCCGTATTGGAGAAGGACAGAGGGAAAGGCAAGAGAAAACCCTAGACCCCAGGAACTATATAAGGGGGCCGAGAAGAAGGAAGAAGGTAAGCATTTATACCCTCACCATTACTCCCTTACTGAAAACTGTGCGACCGACCCCTAACTTGAGCGTCGGAGGACTAACCCCGGACAAAGCTCCGGGCCTATGCCGTCTGTGCTTGTGCAGGACCAACTCACGGGGTTTTTTGGCAGCAACAGATTGGCGTCGTCTGTGGAAACGACTGTAATACCCCGCTTCTTAAACCCGGTCTGATTTCACGATTTAAACCGGTTTAACCATGCAGGAACCGAGCCAGAGGATATTAGAGCGGGTTCCTTATGGGCTATGATGGCACGGGTACCTTAAACACCGGCTGGCCCGACAAGTCCGAGCCAGTGCCAGAAGAGACGGGAGTGCCCAAACCGTGTACGTGCACCTACCATAAGGTTATGTACGGATAAAATAGGTATTATATCCGTATTTTAAGGTATATACGTATGCTACATCGTATGCCTGGGGTGGGGTTCGCGCCGAGGTCCGAACCCGGTTAAAATCCCAAGTTTTGGCTCTCAGGAGGGCGGACAGGTGGGCGCACCCACCCACCTGAG